>NC_089580.1:58045664-58252192 GCF_019320115.1 Miscanthus floridulus | reverse complement strand
AATATCCTATATGATACCCCACGTGATATTTGATATGACAACTCTTAAACTTCAGTTATGTATCCAAATGCCCCTATGTCTTTTATGGCAGCAGGTGCGAGCAGAAGACTACAGGTAGAGGTTTTGTCAGGATGCATTGCATGCTGCAGGTTGTCCAAGCTTTTGCCTGCTTCTGGTTGAACGTGCAAATTTTTTAGACACGTTAGATAACAAACAACAAGCTTCAACATATCTGGAATCTGGATAACTGTAACAGCTATAAGTTCAGTTATCTGGACAACTGAAACAGGTACGATCAGAGAATTACATGCATCAGCAACAATCTAATAAGGATGTCTACACATGCATGATGACAAGATATGACTTGTCATTTTTTAGAAACAAGCAAAACTGTCATCAACTACATGAATTAATTTTTCAAAAAAAAAAAGGTAAAATAGCACAATGAAAACACATCTATAGTGACTGAATATTATCTCAACCATAGTAGCATCTTATTCCACTATTCGTCCACTGCATATTAACAGAGACAGCAGCATGTCACACATTGGCGCCAACACACACAGTTTATTTGGATTCGGGAAAAATAGCAGCACACCAAAGTTCAGCCACAGGCCAACATTACAGTCCGATGCAACTTAAAGAAACGTAGTCCACGAAACATTACGACTCAACATGCACGTTTTGGAAAATAAAACTAAAGAAGACTGCCGTGGTAGGAAATATGCTACGGATATAATCTACTTCGATCTAGATCTCCTGTCTCCCAGCAGATCTACAGAAAGTTCAGGCGGTCCTTTTTTGTTTCCATGCTCAGGAAGTTCCTACGGTCAGCATCAGACTCTCGCAAACCATCTTCTTTCAAATCTTGTACACTTATCCATCTCCTTTCCTGCTTGTTGATAAGGGCCTTTTGCTGTCTATGGTCTTTAATGCTGTCGTTAGGTCGTTAAGGCAGTCATCAATGGAAGCCCTCTTCTTACTGGGAGGGCTGTTGACAGAGTATTCCCTAGTGGATCTATTGGAGGACTGACCAACACTCTGGACACAATGGGGTCCTGGGACATGTCGTGTGGTAGTGTCATGGCTAGCAGTACTAGGTGTCCTCGCGCGATGATGTCCACCAGAAGAGAGCAACGTCCCCTTGTCGCGGGGGGTGTGTCCCCAAAGAGTCAGCGGTAGGTCAAGGCATTTGGGAGTTTTGGTCCGCTGCGCAGCAGATTGACTATTTTCTTGCACGTGTACCATGGTTCCACAGGTTAGAACGAATAGAATGGGAACATCCCTAGTACTTGGTAGTCAAGGGGTTAGAAAGAAATGAGGTGGAAGTTAGTACCCCGTCGGCACCCTAAAAAACGAGGGGTCAATTGTGACAGCTCCTGTATTCTGGTCACAGCCTAGGCCAGTGTGGTTTGAAGGTCGCGCCAATTAAAGAACGCCCGTTTCATCTCGTTGAACTTGTTCTGTAGCTGTTCTTGTCATACGGCAACCTGTTGCATGTTCAAATTCTGTATACACATTTGCCAAGTCAATGGTTGTTCGGCCTTTCTGGTTCCAGTGCAATTGGTTTTTCTGTCCTATCTCTAGTTCTAGAAAGGTCCTCAAGGTGGCGTCATCTTAGTTAGCACGATCCGTGGACATCTGATGCCATGTTTAAAATGTATGGTATGATGTACGCAGCATAGACGAAAAAGCAACAGGTCTAAGAGTTACAGACAGGAGAGTTAGGGCGTAACAAATGGGGACGTGCCTTGGCAAAACGCTTGGCGCATTTTGAACAGAGATTGTAGTGCCTGGCTTCAGGTGAAGAGCACGATGAAGTGGAGGACACTGCCAGTGTGGGCAGCGTTGAGCAGCACTTGTTAGCACGTCCACGAAATGGCTGCAGAAAGGGTAATACTTCGAATGTGAGCGGTGCACTGCGAGAAACAAAACAAAACAAAACACCTTGTAAATGAAATTATATATGCACCAGGTAATCTCTTCTTAGAATAAGGAGTTCATAATCACCTACCAAGATCAACTGATATAATCCAAATCAAGCAAAACTAATCAAGAATTTTTTGTACAAGTGGTATATCCTACGATCTGTCTTCTATGTTTCAATAGCACGTTTGAATAAGAGTTCATTTTTGTTGTTTGCTGCTTCAAACAGGATCTGATATGGCAAACATTGAGTCATGTTCTTCCACATATACAATTGCTGCGCTGGACTTATATCGCAAAAAATCATTTTTCATCAGACCATATAAGTTGATCCGGATGAATCAGAGGATTCAGTTTAGCCGGCAGTATTATTCCAATTCAGATGGTAACACCCGATGCCCACCCATCACTCATCTATTCTGATCGTCCTAACTTATGCATAATGGATACAAACTTTATTACCAAACAACACCCAAGTTAGCATACAGCCTATCCCCAACCTTTGGCATCATCGGTGGCTCAAAGAGAAATATTTTGAAGTAGTAACCTATGAACATTTACCACGTCCATAACAGAAGCACGCTACTTTAAAAGGTCGAGCTTATGCATATCATAAAACAAACAGAACTTGACAACCAGCATGGCTGAGTAAAGCAGCGCAATGTAAAGCAGGATGACACAGTAAAGCTAAACCGTTGCATAATCCCACTAAGAATAAGAACATCACGAATGTGAGAGATGCACTGCAAGTCACAAGTGAACATAGACGCAGGTGCACGAGAACGAATCTAGGGTCCTCGGATCTGGCGAAGCGGCAGGCGATTCTGGCGAGCTGAGATGCGGATCCGTGGGCGGCGCTTGGCACTACTACAAAAAGCATTTCTAGGGGCGGTTGGTAACACTTTATAGGGGCGGTTTGCCCAGCTGCCCCTATGCAAGGGTCTCTACAAATCATGCATTTGTAGGGGTGGTTCCTAGGCCGCCCCTACAAATCGATTTGTAGGGGCGGCTCGTATTATCAGCCGCCCCTACAAATCTATTTGTAGGGGCGGCTATAGTACCAGCCACCCCTACAAACAGCTATTTGTAGGGGCGGTTCAAAATCGCGTTGCCAAACATCCCACGACCAACATTCCGAACCGCGTTCGCGTTGCCGAACGTCCCGTGACCAACATTCCGAACCGCGTTCGCGTTGCCGAACGCCCCGCGACCAACGTTTCAAACCGCGTTCGCGTTGCCGAACGCCCCATGACCAGCGTTCGTGTTGGCGAACGCCCCGCGACCGCGACTACACGCACAAGAGTATTCTATAAACTACAATTACAAATCCAATTCACAAGAATATATACAATCCATCATTAAATATATAAATTCTGTACACATTGTTATCAACGTCCTAGAGCTAGCCTTGCAGTCTCACGAAGGTGTTGGTACTGAGGATTTGTACCTAACTCAGACTCTCGGTCATGGTAGGCGCCTCTGACGTGTACAATCTGGTCCAATATGAAGTTGCAAAGGTCGCCGACGAGCTCTAAGAGTTAGTCATCCTTGTATGGGTCTCTTTTCATTCCTTTCTCTTCTCTCCACTACAAGAGAACAAGTTTCGATTTAGTATTTCATACCATTTACGAAGTTTTTATACTACGGGTGAAGAGGTTCAAACTTACCCTTAAGGGGTGTCTCGTGTAGACACCGGTGTTACTCATTATAGAACATATATAGTATCCACAATGTACACTACCAGGCTTCTGCTTGGGGCATTGTGTGTTTTGCATATAAAAATGTTAATTAATGCTTTTGACAACCATGTAATGGAGTACTGAAGAAGTAAGTTACACTTACTGCATATAGTGTTTTTATAGCCAGCTTTTCCTTCCTTGCTGGATCATGCCTTCCATGATGATTAGTGACATAGAACATAAATGCCCTATTCGAATTATTTTAGCAAATACAACTTGTTAGTATCCAACAGTGAACGTTACAAGTATGTATACAAACATATAAGCTAATGAGGATTGTCGATATGTATACGTCTTGAGAATCGATATGAAGTCTTTGTATGTCACTGTGTCCTTATCTAATGAATCAAAGACCCATGCCATGCTCCTCCTGACATCAACGGCTATACAAATCCAGTGGTTGCTGCATGGATTTAATCATAGAACTAGATAAGCTCTTTTGCATCGAATAAAATATATCGAACAAACCTTTAAGTATAGAGTTGAGCTTACTCAAAGTTGTATGGTAGCCATATAGTAGAGTGTTGTTGGAGATTTTTGAAAGCCATGGCAATGTTTGCCACAACCTTAAGGGACTCTTCCCTTAGTTTCGCTGTATAGATGTGCTCTTTCTCTTGAAGAGTCTTTGCAGCAGCTAGCTCTTTGGCATCAAGTGTCCACCGTTTAGGGTAATTGAAATTTGTTTGGGCTATAGCTTGAGGGTCAACATACCCGGCTTTCACACTTGGCATTTGTTTGATAATGTGCACTTGCATTCTACAAATCACGGCGTGGGTTAGTTACAACAAAATTCAAAGATTACATTCATATCATATCAGGAGGACAAGGACTTACAGGCACCACGTGCAAATTAGATTCATCTCCATTTCTCCCAGGTGAAAGCATGTTTGCATGTCATTGAAGTCAAAGACAATTTCCTCGACTGGGCTTCCAAATGTGTCGGTGGGGAAGCATGCTTGTATGATATCTATCCTCGTTGGGAGAACACGCAAGTACCAATCATGGAACCTTCTTATTCCAAGTGGTAGGCGCTGGATGTCCCGGTTTGGTAGGAAGGGTTTGCCTCTTTCATATGTTTTTGGGCAATCCTTTGACCATTTGATGGCATCAATATTTGGATACTGCTTTGCAATTTGGTGGAGTTTGCTAGTGACGGCCTCCTCAGAACCCCGTGATGGGACTTTTTTAACTTGGTTCACAGGCTTGAACTAGTCATGGGAATACCACTTGGACACCGACGAGACGTCTTTGATCAGAACATAAACTGGCCTTATGGTGATTGGATGCTTCTTTCGAAGTTCCCATTCAGGCACATCCTCATCTTCTTATGCTACAACTTCTTCAGGAGGCACTCGTTGTTCATGTATCGGCTGTGCTTGTTGAGAAGACTGTGGTATCTCATGATGCACTTGCTTGGTACGAGCTGGAGAAGGTTGTGGCATCTCATCAGGCACATGCTCGTTAGGAGGCGGGGAAGAATGTGGCATCTCAGGAATGTGGGGGTCACGAGACGGTGAAAATATCTCTCCGACCTCAACAACTCGCTCCAAATTTGGGAGAGGGGGAGGCGGCGAAGAAGCAGTCAATATAATGTCCCGTTTGTGCCAGAGGATGAACTGCCCCATAACGTCTCTGAGTAACACCAGCCCCTCAGGAGTTGCGTAGTCTATCCTCCACTGCATGAACTCGGGCTTCACTGTATGCACCTCAACCCTAGTGTAGTCCAACGGTATCTTATTATTGTGGTGTAAGCCACCGGGAGGATGTGCCACACCCGTTGCCACCTCCATCATAGTGTTCTGTTGGCCGCTGAGAAACACCAAGGTGCAACTAGTTGGTTCCCGTATGTGATCGACGGGGGTTGTGGCTGCAGTGGAACCTTGGCTGCTAGGAACTTTTGGAGGGCTGCCAACTAATGCTAGTTCTCTCGGTGGCGTCACTAATATCCGTGGCTCCATAGACAGTCCTTGCTCCTCCAGTGCCTTCACAACTAGAGCCTTCACTTGGAGCTCAAGACTAGTCTCCCGGTCTCTGCCCTGTTTCTTGTACATGTGCCTATTCTCTTCGAATCCTTGCTTCCAGGTTGTCCTTTTCCCTAGCCCCCTGGTGCGGCCTGTGTGCTCCTTGTTTCCCAAGCCAAGGCTAAGCTCGTCCCTCTCCCTGGAAGGATTGAATGAGCCCTTATCCTTGTCTTCAGTATATTTCAGTATCCTTGATACCACCTCTTGGGTCTCCGGCTTATCAAACTTAAGATTACTGCCGGATGATTCTATACTCCTCGCATATATCCAATTCCTTGAGCGTACCTTCAAATTTGTCACATCGATATTCCCAGCAGCTGTGGCCTCTTCGTCCATCTTCCTAAACTTCTCTTCCTTGGCATAGTAGCCACTAGGGCCTAGATGATGATGGTGTTTGTTCCTCTTCGCCAGCTCGGTGTTACGGGCACTGAGCTCCAATGCCTCCGGTGAAGTCTTCTGAGCCACGAGCTCCTCCCATTGACTAGGAGTTATTTTGCCAAACTCGTTGAAAGGAGTTAACCCCTTTTGGATATACTTCGTGTTGAGCTCCGACCTCCAACGTCGGAATAACTCTCCCATCATCCTAATAGCATTTTTTTACCAATTCGTGCTTACCCTCCGGAAATCTAAAATTGACCTTCAGCTGCCTATCCCATAGTGCATTCTTTGTGTTCTCTAGTACCTCTTTCCAGTTAGGGATTGCTGGGTTCAATTTATCTCTTACTAGGGCTCGGATCGTATTATGAAATTTTCCTCTTAATTCCTTCGGCTCAAGGATCTCCCCTGCTGGCCCGACCTCTGTTATCACATAGCATGCCTTATCTGGATATAGATTTTCTTTTCTATCCCCTTGTTTCCTCTTAGGCTTGGTAGTCATGGTTGTGTCTTGAGTTTGTGGAGCAGAGGCATCGTGATCCGTCTCTGTGGCTATTGCCTCTGCTCTCCTTTCCTCTACTCTGTCTTGTCCAGCGAGATGTCGTGGACGTCGACGTTGTCTTTTTCGAGTTTTAGGAGGGATCTGTATATACGACACGTCAAAGTGTTAGCAGAGGTAACACAACCAAAGCTTTAGCAAAATTTACAAGCTAAGGCTTTTTCCCTACCTCCTCATTCGGGTCAAAATCCTTATCCAAATCTTTCTCCGTTGGCCTCCTTCTGGCTTCACGTGGGAAAGGATCCTTGGGACTTTCATATCCCTCTTTTGAGTCATCATCATCATCATCTTCTTCTTCTTCGCCTTCAGCAGCCTCTCCTACTCTTCCTTCTGTCCCCCCTTCCTCCTCATCACACTGCTCCTGAGTAAGCATCACTTCTAGATCCTTTTCTAACTCATTATTAAATTGCTCCTGAGTTAGCTAGTCCTCTAGTGCTTGCTCCTCATTGGTTGGGTGCTCATCATGCTCGGGGCATCGGGCTACACTGTCTGGTGTCCGCGACATTATTTTGCGCTTTGTTCTAATAGATGCAAGAAAGTGTGCTTTAGGTACGCGAGAAGGTATAAGAAATCAAAAAGGGCTATAAACCAAAGTAGTCCTATAAAACAACAATATATATATATAAAAGAGTAGTAGCAGTGGTAGAGGCCTCAGAAACATGTCAATCATCATCTGATCTTGAACTTGGAGCATCAAGGCATCATAACAGAGAAGAGAGGAGAAGGTAATGTAGGGGCGGCTGCTAATGATGCCAAGTTCCTCACAAGTTCTTGATCATCAGCTCATATTCCATATAATGTATGGACTTGGACAATTTCATCATCCGCAAAACAAAGGAGAGGAGCAGAGAGGGGAGATTTGGCAAAAAAACCAACAGCTACTTAGCAAACAAAGTGCAGCAGCTGATGGCAAAAGACAGGACAACAAGTCCTGGGCAAGTCCTAGGAGATTTGGAAAAAAAAGCAACAGCAGCCAACAGTTAGTAGCTAGAAGTAGCCACTTAGGAGTAGTAAGTAGAAAGTAGTTGAGTAGAGTAAGTGTAGCAGTAGAGTGGTAGTAGTAGAGTAAGAGGAGGAGTAGGAAGTAGTAAGGAGGAGTATCAAGTAGTAAGGAGGAGTAGCAAGTACAAGGAGGAGGAGTAATAAGAGTAGCAAGAGGAGTAGTAGGAGTAGTAAGAGGAGGAGGAGTAGGAGTAGCAGTAGGAGTGGTAGGAGTAGTAGTAGTAGCAGCAGCAGCAGCAGCAGCCACTACACACCAGCAGTATATAAGCAAAAAAAATAGAGAAGGAGTAGTAGTAGGAGCAGGAGGAGTACTAGTAGGAGTAGTGGTAGGAGTACGAGTAGTAGTAGTAGTAGTAGTAGCAACAGCCACTACACACCAGCAATATATAAGCAAAAAAATAGAGAAGGAGTGGTAGTAGTAGAGTAAGAGCAGCAGCCACTTAGGAGTAGCAAGTAGTAGTAGTAAGTAGAAAGTAGTAGAGTAGAGTAAGTGTAGCAGTAGAGTGGTAGTAGTAGAATAAGAGCAGCAGCCACTTAGGAGTAGTAGTAGGAGCATCACTGAAAGAATAGCAGCAGTAGGAGTAGCAAGTACAGGGAGGAGGAGTAATAGGAGTAGTAAGAGCAGTAGTAGGAGTAGTAAGAGGAGGAGTAGGAGGAGTAGTAGTAGTAGGAGTAGTGGTAGGAGTAGTAGTAGTAGCAGCAGCAGCCACTACACACCAGCAGTATATAAGCAAAAAAACAGAGAAGGAGTAGTAGTAGGAGCAGGAGGAGTACTAGTAGTAGTGGTAGTAGTAGTAGTAGTAGTAGTAGTAGTAGTAGTAGTAGTAGTAGTAGTAGTAGTAGTAGTAGTTAAGTAGTAGTAGTAGTAGTTAAGTAGTAGTAGTAGCAACAACCACTACACACCAGCAGTATATAAGCAAAAAAACAGAGAAGGAGTGGTAGTAGTAGAGTAAGAGCAGCAGCCACTTAGGAGTAGCAAGTAGTAGTAGTAAGTAGAAAGTAGTAGAGTAGAGTAAGTGTAGCAGTAGAGTGGTAGTAGTGGAGTAAGAGCAGCAGCCACTTAGGAGTAGTAGTAGGAGCATCACTGAAAGAAGAGCAGCAGTAGGAGTAGCACTTTATAAATGTGACAGATTATATAGCACTTTATAAATGTGTCAACAAAAGTCAAGTCTGGTGCTATAATGAGTTTAAGTGGAGACCAGACTAGATGAGTCATCTCATTTCACAGGTGCTATAATGACAGATTTGATCTTATCATACAGATTAAAGCTGCATAAATAGCACCAGACTAAAACATGTTATAGATCGACACCTGAAACAGCTTGGTAAACAGAACAAAGCAAAGAAATTTAATGCCAATAGGAAGGGGGTCAGAACTGTTTAATAAACTTAACAAAGCAAGCTAACTGAAAGGTGGCTTTCCTTCAGAGTTGAGAACTAAGACCAAATAGTACTAGCTTATGATGCATATGAGACCAAACAGTACTAACTGAGTACTAGCTAACTGAAAGGTGGCTCAGTTTTCAAGCTTCTGAAATGATCAGAACACATATAGGAAAAGATTTCTGCAATTGAGTTATTGATTCATTTCTGCTGATGCATATGAGACTCTGTTATTTCATTGACAGATCAAGCAAGGAACATGTTAGTAACTAACCTACTATCATGCATGGTGATGTGCAGTACACACTACAGAGACACACGCCCTTAGTTTTGCTCTGATCCTCGAGGCTCTGATCTATCGACACATGCACATTTTTTAGAGTTCTTACCTAGACAAACAGGGTTGCATGCCAACTAGAAACAATGATCCATACATGCTACCGATCCTTAATGAAACCAACCAAGTGCAGGTGCTTTAGATAAAACATTTCAGACATTCACTAAACGCGCTTAAAGTAGCCTATTAGAAGAAAGTCGTGTTCCCCACACAAGTTACAATCTGCTAATAGCTGGCACTATACCACAATAAAAACTCATTGACAGCTAACATGCTTTCATACAAACATGTAAACTGAAATCAAGAATAATCCAACCAGACATGACATCACATCATTGTTGGATGACTCCAAACAAAATACTACTTCAAAAGGAAGTGGAGAGATTTTTATTTCAGTTTGCTTTCTTGAGGGTTCCCTGACTACGGTGAAGGTGTGATCCACTTCAAACAAAGCTGGTAAAAGCCACTAAGAAATCTAGAAATGAAAACCTAGCATCTCTAGTAATCCGCTAATTGGAACCAACCTAGCATCTAGAAAGAAAAACAAAGCATGTTTTGGATCTTCAGGGTCTCAGGGAAGGGGAGGGTGGAAGGGGACACTTTTTGGATATGTTTGGTGATGATTCCAACGGTTGTCCTAGGGCGTACAGGCTATCTTGGGGCGGTTGGCCGGCCAGGGCCAACCATCGAGACGGGCGGTTTTCGGGGCCAGGCAGCCGGCGGGGCGGTGGTGTGGAGGCGAGCGGGCGAGCGTCGACGGCGGGGGCTAGAGGTGGAAACCCTAGGGAGGCGCGCCGTCGAACGGTCGAAAACCCTAGGGCGGGGAGGAGCAGGCCTGCGGGTGCGGGGAGGGGGCGCGTGGGGCTGGCGTCGGGACAGGTCCGGGAGGTAGCCTGATGGCGTCGGAGAAGAAGAGAGCACCCAACAGGCAACTCCCGTGTGCGGCCTTGAATATATAGTCGGGATGATTTGTAGGGGCGGTTCCTAATCCAGCCGCCCCTATAAATGCATTTCTAGGGGCGGTTGCTGATCCAGCCGCCCCTACAAATGCATTTGTAGGGGCGGTTCCTGATCCAGCCGACCCTACAAATAGTTTCTATTTTTTAAATTATAAATTCTATATTTTTTATATCATAAAAACACAAAGCAATATAAAAAATTATGTATATGCACAAATATAATATTTTGTATTATTCTATATATGAAGAAATATATATATATATATAAACAATTGTGGTTAAAACAATATAGAAAACAAAAAAAACAAAAATTAAAAATTTAAATTTTAAAACTTCGACTACAATTTATGACTTTAAATGAAATAAAATGAAAATGTTGTAAACATAAAAGTTGTATAACTCATCAACATGTACAACTTTTATTTTGGTCATCTTGTCATGTGACTTTGTTTGAACAATTCAAATTTTGAAATTCAAACAATTTCAACTTGAAACAATATTTTGAAAGAGTAAATGATTTCAGATGAAAAACTCATGAGTACCAAAGTTGTAGAACTCATCAATATGTACAACTTTTATTTTGATCATATTTTCATTTGACCAAATTTGAATAGTTGAAATTTTGAATTTCACTAAATGGCAACTTCAAACAAGATTTTGAAACCTTAAATGATTTCAACAATAAAAGTCGTGAACATAAAAGTTATTGAACTCCTCACTATCTACAACTTTTATTTTGGTCACTTCTTCATGTGACAAAGTATTAGTAAACATTGTTCATAAATTCACATATGACTCATAGTTTCATTTACTATACGAGAAACATGTTGATTTGTAAACAATATTTACTATCACTTTGTCAGATGAAGAAATGATCAAAATAAAAGTTGTAGATCTTGATGAGTTATACAACTTTGGTACTCATCACTTTTTCAGCTGAAATCATTTAATGGTTGAAAATCTCGTTCGAACTTGTTATTTTTTAAATTTAAAAATTTAAAGTGCTCAAACTTTGTCAAATGAAAAGAATGACTAAATCAACACACTAACTTGATAGGGCAAGATTTTAGAAAATTTTAGAAAAAAATCATCACATTTGGAGTTAGTATAAGGGAGAAAGACTAGTTATAAATTTTACCCAGAGATTAAAAAAAATCACAACCGTTCATGATGATCAATGATGAACAAGTGTGATTTCTCTTTTTAATAAGTGGCTGAAACTTGTAACTGGTTTTTCTCCCTCATACTAACTCTAAATGTGATGGTTTTTTCCTAAAATTTTATAAAATCATGCTCTATCATTTTAGTCTAGTCATCTATCTTTGTCACTAATTTTGAATAATTCAAATTTTAAATTTCAGAAAATGACAGCTTCAAACCTGATTTTCAAACACTAAATGATTTCAGCTGTAAAGGTGATGAATATAAAAGTTGTATAACTCATCAAGATCTCCTACTTTTATTTTGGTAATTTCTTCATTTCATAAAGTGTTAAGTGATTTCATAAAGTTTTAGTAGTAATAGAGTGGATGTTCAAATAGAGTCATCTGGATGTTGCAAAGGGTAGTCTCACACACATGCATAAATGTAGTCTCACACACATACAAAAATATGTAGTCTTACACATATACATAAATATATAGTCTCACACGCATGCATAAATGAAGTCTTACAAACACACACTTACACAAATACTCCACGTTCAACAACTAGCTAGCCCGCTGTAACGACTTTCCCCTTGACACATTTTCGTTCCCATGGCAATATGTCTTTGGAGAGGTTCTTTTCCACAACACTGATCTTCTTAGAAAAGTCTATGAATTGCAGCATCTCATCGTAGTTATTGTAAGCTTCAACATCGTCCACGCCATCAACTCCAATAATATGCTGTTTCCCGGAGGCAACCACGTGCTTTGTCTTCTTCTTCGGGGGGAGGTTACTTTGTGGGTCAGACATATAGAAAACTTGTGTGACACATGAAGCGAGCACCCAAGGGTCATCTTGGTAGCCTAGATTCTCGAGGTTCATGACTCTCAATCCGATCTCGTTCAGTTGGTGTTGTTTGATCCAGCAGCATCAAAACAGGGCCACCGTTATATCCCTTCCATAGTCAAGTTTTCATATCTCTTCAATGATGCCAAAGTATTGGATCTTTCACCCCAATCTATCAAGAGCCTCTATTCGAACGCCGCTGTTTTGGTTCACATATTTACTATCCTTTGCGTGGGTATAGTACGTATACCCATTGATGTCATAAGCATTCCAAGATGTCACCTGTCTCGATGGCCCTTCTGCCAACCTACTAATGGTAATAGAGTCTATGGTTTCTCCAGGCGGTATGTTTTGGTCCTTAACCATGTAGTTAGTCGTTGCTTGTGTTGTTTCATGACCTAATCATCCGAACGACCATTTCTCTCCGCCATAATGGTAGCCAAGTGTTCATCAATGTACGGTTGCATCAGTTGTGTACTCTGCAAGACACTATAATGCGCCCGACTCACCTCTTTATAATCATGGTCGATGAATACTTTTCTACCACTGGTGCCCTTCTCGGCCAGCCTACCCTTGTGATGAGAATCGAGTTTACCAATCCTTTTCTGTACTTTACTTGACAGCACTTGATGACTTCTTCAGTACTGTAACCCTCTATCATGGAGCCCTCTGGGTATGCTCGATTATGCACGTATCGACTTAGAATCAACATGAACCGCTCGTAGGACCACATTTCATGCAAGTAGCAAAGGGCCCAGCGCCTGTATCTGATGAACCATATGAATCATGAGATGTGGCATTATATCAGAAAAAGTAGGAGGTAAACACATCTCTATTGGTGGTCTCAGCACAATTATGTAGGTCACTCAACTCTTGCTTGCTAATCGTCTTCTATGAGATCTTCGAAAAGAAGTAGCACATGCGGGTGATGGCCATTTTCAAGAACTCTAGCTTTATAGCCCTGATTGCAATAGGTAGAAACACTGTCAGCATCATATGGCAATCGTGAGCCTTGCAGTGTGTTATTGACAAGTCCTTCATCGACACTAGCTTCTTAACATTTGCTGAATACCCTAGTCAGGACTTTGATCCCCCTCAGGAAAGTGCATATAGCTCTCTTCTCATCTGGTGTTAGGTTGAAGCACGCTACGGACAGAGTGTATTTTCCATTAGCCTCAGGCTACCGGGTGAAGCTGTGGCATCACGTTTAGCTGCACCATGTCTTTCCGTACTTTCAGACCATCCTTTGACTTACCTGTGTCCATCAAGGTAGCAATGAGACTCTCAAAGACATTCTTCTGCACGTGCATAGCATCAATGGCATGGGGGACCTCCAAGTCTAGCCAATAAGGTAGATACTGAAAGAAGATCGATTGTTTCTTGAAAGGTACGCCTTCGATAGGAGGTGTGCTTCTATCTCTGTTCGTCCCATCCGGATTCTTCTTTCCATAGACGACGCGTATGTTTTTCACCATTCTGTACACGTGTTCTCCGTTATGACGTCTCTCCAGAGGGGGTTCAATCTCTGGGGCATTGTCATAAAATCTAAAGAACAATTTACTATGGTACTTGTGACTTGTCTTTAAGAAGCGTCGGTTCCTTAGGTAAACTATCTTCTTGGATGCATCTAGGTACACCCATGTAGTACCATCCAAGCAAACCAAGCATCCCATCTTTTCTTTGATCTGTCCAGACAAAGCAAATAGCGCGGGATAATCATTGATAGTAACAAATATTATTGCTCTACATATGAAGTCCTCCTTTCGGAATGCATCGTACATCTACTCCCCATGCCTCCATAGCCTCTCCATTTCTTGCATCAAAGGCTCGAGGAACACGTCTATATCAATGCTTAGTTGTTTAGGGCCAGAAATAAGAATAGTGAGGAGAAGGTACTTCCTCTTCTGACATAACCATGTTAGGATGTTGTACATGGTCAAGATCACTGGCCACGTGCTGTGGTCACTCATCCTCTCATTGAAGGGATTCATTCCATCGGTGCTCAAGCTAAACCGTACATTCCTTGGGTCATCACTGAATTCTTTGTGCTTCTCATCAAACCTTTGCCACTAACTACAATCAGCCGAGTGTGCAATCTTATCATCATCCACCTTGCGCTCATCATCCCACCATGTCATGAGTGCGGCTTCTTTAGGGTTTAGGAAGATACGTCTCAAGCGGTCGGTCACTGGCAGGTACCATATTACCAAGGCAGGAATTCTTTCTGCTTTGCATCATTGCCTAATAGAGTGTCCTCTAGGGGCTGAGATTCTTGTACCACCTTTTTTGTACCCTTCTTATTCCTTTTTTCCCCATAGAGGGTTCGTCCCCACTGTAAAGGTCATTGTTCTTGTACCGGCTGGCCCCACACCGGGACATTTATCTAGTGACTTGAACGTTTCGCCATGAAAAAGTATACAATGGTTGATGTATGCATGGATTTTTTCAACCCCCATTGTCAATAGACTTATGACCTTCTTCGCTTGGCATGTGTTGGCGGGAACTGAGTTTGGTTGTGGCAGCACCCATGATAGGAGATGCAATAGATCATTGAAACTACAGTCAGACCAGCCATACTTAGCCTTCAGGATGAGCAGCTCAAGCACAAAACGTAGCAATGTCCAATGTGTCAGATAACACTTTTCAACACCATACACAGTCTCCTTCGATGCTTTTGTCATCCTTTCCAAATTTTCTAGACCTTTCAGGCTATTTAGTAAAATCTTTGGTCCAAGGGGCTCGAATCATGTCTTCCAAATCATCTTCATCCCCGACACGTGCTCCACCATCATTATTGGCACCACCTTCATCATTACCATCCCAACCACCAGCATCACCACCTTATTCATTGCCAAACTCGAAATCCATTCGTGCATCAAGCTCTGCTAAATATTGGGACAGGGATTCTATGGTTTCGTCGTCGTATTCCTCCTCATCCTCGTCGTTAACAATAACCGTTTCACCATGATGAATCCACACTGTGTAGTCCTCAACAAATCCTCGCATAATCAAATGTGATCTTATGATAGTCACATCTGTCCTATGCCATACGGTTCTTGCAATCTTTACAGGGGCAAATAATTGTATCCTTATTCTCTTTCAATGTCGTTGCATGCTTCTTTGCGGCTTCAATAAATTTATCCACCTCTTCACGGAAACCTGCCTTGAACCTTAACGAACCATATATCCAAGAGTTTCTGTACTCCATCTTTTACAACAACAATAAAACAAACATTAAAGAACTACTTATTCAGATATATATAAAAATGAATCAAATTAATAATTACTTGAGAATAATTGTATATACTTCAGATATATATGAATATAAATCTAATATAATTACATGAAGCATACAAACACACCATGGTAGAGAAAAATTAATTAATGGTCCATTTATCCATAAATAATTAAAATACATATTTATTGATTACAATAAACAATTTCAAAGACAACAATTAACAACAATTATACTTTACCCAATGTCTTTCATACAAACCCTAGTCCAATTTCATCAAATATAAATTTACAAAAACGAAATTAATAAAAAAACTAAACCCTAGATCGAGATCCACATGCACATCAAACATCCATAAAACTAACTAATTGTTCACTAAAATCAAAAAACATGGACCAAATAAGGTACTGATCTTGTTCTCCTCCCTAATTTACCCTAGTACATTTAAAACTTGGCTCTAATTTGCTTCATAAGTAGCTCAAGCACCATAGAAGAGAGAGAAAAACAAAACTCTAATTACTCACTAACCAACCATTAAAACTTAAAAAAAAGTGTGGAATAGTATTTTCTTCCCTTCTACAACCTCTCCATCAAAGGATTTGAGACCAAAACATTTCCCCTTAGTAGAGCAATTTTTGGGAGGTGCCCAAGGCCTCCCCACCTTTCTTTCACAGGTTGAAGTGAGTGACCCGAGGAGAAAAAAATGCTGCAGCTGTTTTATATGTGGGTCATTTGTAGGGGCGGCTGCTGATTGAGCCGCCCCTACAAATCCGAGCTATATATACGTGGCCATTTGTAGGGGCGGCTCAATGACCAGCCGCCCCTACAAATAGAAATTCTAGAGGCGGCTGGTGATTGAGCCGCCCCTACAAATCAGACCCCATTTGTAGGGGCGGCTCGTATCACCAGCCGCCCCTGCTGTTCCATTTGTAGGGGCGACTGGTGTCTGGGCACCCGAGCACGCCGCTGTAGGGGGGGCGGCTCCATCACCAGTCGCCCCTACAAAAAATTCGACCGTTGCTAAAAATCATTTTTTACGTAGTGCGGGATACACCGGTAAAACGAGCATGTGGGGGTCAGATCCGAAGGGGGGGGGGGGGGGGGGACGACGGCGGCCTCAGATCCGGGGTTACCTTGTCGCCGACGGACGGGCGTCAATGGCGGCGGGTTCTGGGAGAGATGCGGAGCTCATGGTCGCCGCGGAAGGCTGTCGACGGCGGCGGGGCGCCCTCACGGCGTAGAGAGGCGGGCGGGGAGGGATCCGCTGACGGTGGCCGGGGCCGGCACGGCAAAGCGAGCAAGCAAGCGCAAACCCTAATGGCTATCGGGGGAACGGAACGAGAGAAAGAGTGCGAATACAGCCGGCCGGTCGTCTTTTAGGTCAGCCCAGCCAAAACTAGCCCAGCCAGCAGATTTAGCCCAGCCGAACGGAGATTGACCGGTTCATATCCATTTCATTTTACTCATGCCTGCTGCCTGCTCACATCAAATAAAAAAGCATGGCTGTAAAGTTGGAGTATTTTGCAAGGATCGATCGGCTATTGGGAGGTCCTCCTTGCATAGGAGTATATCCGGGTAGTAGTTGCATTCGCCGTTTGCCCATGGGTTAACAGGCTGCTAACGCCATGCATTTCAGTATCGGTCGGAAGTCTCAGACAACAGAAAGTGGCGTGCAGGGGTGCATCTGTGGACTGTGCAAACACTATAGTACTCTTGTCGCTTCTCTTAGCATTTTCTAGCATAGTTGCTGCAAAATATAATGCATTCTATTTGAACAAAATGGATTGTCATTTTGAAGTTTCAACTATAAGCTATACAGTATCATTCTTGCTTCCCAAAAAATCAAACACTTTTAACTTTGACCAAATATATATTATTAAAAAATATTAGTATTTATGATACATAATTAGTATTATTAGATAGATCACTGAATATATTTTTCTAATAAACTTATTCGAAGATATAAATATTGTTAATATTTTCTATAGACATAATTAAACTTAAGAAAGTTTGACAAGCATGAGTTCCATGTTGACTCTTTTTATGAGCTGGAGTACCAGGTGTTGGTGTCATTGGATGATTGATTCGAGTGCTTTTAGAGAACTGTTTCTGTGTGTTTCCTTGGGGTGATTCTGCTGTGTTTACTCAGGCCTCGTTCATTTTGCAAAAAAAGTGAACTCGATGAATAGTACCACTTTCGTCTTATTTGGTAAATATTGTCCAATCGTGGACCAACTAGGCTCAAAAGATTCATCTCGTGATTTCCAACTAAACTGTGTAATTAGTTATTTTTTACCTACATTTAATACTCCATGCAAGCGGCTAAAAATTGTAGTGATAGAGAGAGAGTGAAAAAACTTGGAATTTGGATGACATCTAAACAAGGCCTCAAGACATTGCAGTGTAAATAGCAAATACATCTGTGTGATTAGTTGGCACACGGAGTATATGTATATGTATGTGTGTGTCACGAGTCACGACTGCATACACACACAGAGTTTTCTTTCCAATGTCCTAAAGAAAGAGTCTCTTTTTTCTATTTAGTTGCATGCTATTTCTTCACATGTACTGTACTATGGCTGTAGGCCTGTAGATTGCTGAGAGCATTTTTTGTAGAGATATGATCAGGTTACATATATGGCTGAACCACACCCAACTCCAAATGATCAATTTGACATCACTCCTATCTCATCCGTGTTGTTTTTGATCCGATTCTATATGGAATAATGCGAGTCCCTAATTACAGGGTAGTTTTATATTTTAGTACATTATTTATTTATTTTTATTTCATTTCAGGACTGCAACGTGCACGTCTTTTCCTTGCCGCGTTTAGGAACATGAATATTTTACTCAGCTCATGCCCGAAATGAACTGTTCAGGCCTGACTGTAATTATATATGCTGGTATAAGCTGAACGAGACTAGTAGAAGTGTATATACTCCTATATATCGCACCCTTATTTTGTACTTCCTCAGTTTCATACGAAGTGCACTTCTATAGTTTAAAATTAGTCCCAAAATAAATATACCAAGACAACCTGGTCTGTTCGGCTGCTTGTAACACAACAGCAGCTATCTATCGTTACAATATTTTTGTGAGAGCCATCTGTTGCTGGTGGCTGTGAAAACCGACCACCCAAGTACCAAACAGGCAGCAACAAATGGCTCTCACAAAAATACCGTACTTTTCTACTTTCTCTCTTCCCAAAATGCAATAATTGTATCTCTATAGGATAATTTTTCACTGGCAATTATTTCTTCACCAAAGTTTTAGAAGTGCACTTATTTTGGAATGAAAATTTTACCGCAAATTTATGTTTATATATAGGATGTAATGGTAAGGGTGATTTAGACCTAGCTTGTTTATGTTTCACATCACATTTTTGTACTGGAATGGTGGGGTTTAGTTTAAATTAAAATAGCGTAAATAATGTAGTTTTGACTACTAGCAATATAAAATAATGCCGCTTTTGGCAGTCTACATCAGCACATGTTTACTGGGAAAAACCTGAGAACTCAGCTCCAAATGTTTGCTGGAAAAATATGAGAGTACCTGTACGTTCAAATTAGGTAGCGGGTATTTGATTCTTTCGTGCATTGAAGCAAGAAATAGTCGCAGTAGCCAGGTACTACGGGCCCTGTTTCTTGATATCACACCTCACCGGCCAGCGTTTGATTTCATGAGAAACTGATGATGTCCGAAATGACTTTATTGGTTCCGTTTATGGGGGTGATTTGGTTTTGGTGGTCGTTAGAGGTCTTTCGGGCAGGAGGCCAACTTGTTTGTCCTCTTTTCCTTGCACGACTCACCGGGTGGCCGGGACATGCTTTAAATCACAGCTCCCCGTTAGTGCTACATGTTGCACGTATATATTATAAATTGAGTTAAATGCACCATAAAATCTATTTAACTTGTACGGTTTCAATTACATCCATCAGCTAAAAAAGTTGATTTTTAGGTCTATAAACCTTTTAAATGGTTGATTGTAGAACCATATCCTTTTATTTAGCTTTTAGATTCTAACTTTCGGGTCCGTAAAATTTTTTAAGTGGTTTATTATATGTCCATACCCCCTTTGTTTAACCTTTTAAATTTGATGTGGTAGGTAGAGTGAGCATAGCACGGAATTTGCTGAACCCATGCTTAACCACCCGCGCCACCATCCTTTTCACTCCAACAAGCTTGGCATATGTGTCTATGCTATATCTATGTTCCAGTTCTTGCCACAACTAATTATCGGTCACCGAGCTCCCACTACCGCCGCTATTCCTCATCTTGTTCTTCACCTCTGTCTTAGAAATGAGCTCTATTGAATCTGTCTTTGCCTCCTCTACCCTTTGTGCTTGTTGGGTACACAAAAACTATGCCCGAGCTCCTAGCTTGTCGTATTATAGCTGTCATGGTTGACCTTTGAGCTCATGTGCGTCGCCGTTCACGTCAATGTGCAGGCCATCACCGCTTCAACAAGTGTGCGGTTGAGTCGGTCGTGGCCCCCTTGTCTTCGCGCGCACGCATTCAGGGCAAGTCTCTATGTCGGACTCCACTATTTTTGTCGCCGCCTTCTACCTTTTGACGACCCTCGACCGCAAGACGGTTTTAAAATCGATTTTTCAGATATGGTTTTAAAATCGTCCTTACAAATTGATTTTCAGGGACGGTTTTGTCAAGACAACCGTCCTTAAAAATCGATAATTAGAGTCGGTTAACTTAGGTCAATCATCCCTAAAAATAATTTTTGGATTTTTTTCATTTAGAAGTTCTAAAAAAATCATTTGGAAGTCGTAAAAATGTGGTAAGGAAGCCTAAAGGACCATTGAATGCAGTGGCCAGGATTTGAACCCACAACGTCCTTCCTTGAATGATCAAGGACATGCCACCTCACCACACAACTAGTTGTGACTACTTACATGAATGTTATCTATTTGTACCAATATATACGAATCATGTAATCAATATTTTAACTTATAAAGTTTTAGATCTCGTCAAGCTCTATAATTTTGATATAAACTTTGTGTTTATCCGACTTCATTTGAAAAAGTTACAAACTTATTTGTGTTGCAACTATTTTTAAGGGCGATTGACTAGAAATCACCTATTCGTAGAGGTGGTCGACATAAGTAACTGTCTCTGAAAATCATATTTTCAGAAGCGGCTCCTTAACCTGACCGTCCTTAATTAAAAATACGGTTTACTTAACAGAGCCGCCCCTAAAAATATATTTCTTGAGGCAGTTTATAAGCTACAGTGTTCCTAGAGCTAGTTTCAAACGGTTTGCTAAGTAAACCTTTCCTGTAAAAAATAGGAGGCGTCATTAATTTTTCTTTACTAGTGACACTTGCTACGTGGCCCTGCTGCACATGCTTCCGTGCAGACTTGTTACTTGTACCAGAGTCAAGCTCTCATCCTCTCCCCCACATCAACTGACTATAAGACTATTATTTCACTTCCTTAGTTTAACCCCAACTTCTAAAAAGTTGCTACAGTACCTGTCACATCGAATGTTTGCGGCCCATGCATGGAGTATTAAATGTAGACGAAAAGAAAAACTAATTGCACAGTTTGGTGGGAAATTGCGAGACGAACGTTTTGAGCCTAATTAGTCCATGTTTGAACACTATTTGATAAATAAAAACGAACGTGCTACAGTAGCCCTAAAATCCAAATTTCTCCAACTAAACCAGGGCTAGTACGTGCTAGTACTACCGCCCCCTTTTCCAATAACCAAACGGCTCAGAGGTGAAGCGAAGCGGCAGTGGCCCAAGGAAGCGGCGGGCCGCGGGAGTCACGTCGGGGGCCCGTCGCTGGACCAAATTTGTGGCGGAACGGGACGGTCCTGGGCCCCGGTGACGGACGACAGAAGGCCTGCGACTGCGAGATGGAGATGCAGGGCGACCATGGAAGCCGGCGCTCGGCGGCATAGCCGTGTGTGTATTCGTGCCGATGGAGCTGGAGAGTACTGGAGCCGGATGTGGCGGACCATGGAAGGCATGGTTGCTGCAGCAGCTTTTTGGCGCTGAGATTTGCAGCCGTCGTCGTGCCTGATGCCCAGGCTAATCCCAGGCTATTTGTAGGTCATATGATCTGATGGCATAATCGATCCGATCCACACCTTGCCATTCTTGGTCTGCCCATTATTGCCATCCTCCCCCCGTCCCCCGTGGGGATCGGAGATGTTCGACAACGGCATTTCAGGGCTCCGATATCAGAAGCCCCGCATGCTGCTCGGGTGGAATCACGCAAAATCCCCGTGGTGACGGAGCAAAAGTGGCGGAAGCCCCGTGGGCGGGGGGAATGAACCCGGCAGGCACGTCCCAACCGTGCGTCACCGTACCTCCCGCTCAATCGGTCAATCCCATCCGTGCACCCTATCTCTCCCGTCACAGCAGCACCCCGATTGTTCTTGTTCCCGACACAGCATCTTCACTGTGCGCGCGTTTGGGCCGTAGCAGCTGGCCACTAGCTACTCCTGCTCTTCTCAGACGAATGAGGTCCGTCGACCGATGGGAAAGACACCAGCCAGCCGGCCGGCCAGCACCAGCACACATGTCGCGGCGACAAAACGGCTGGCGGGCCGGGGGCCTGAGCCCCTGAACTCACGCCGCGCTCCCGGCGACCCGGCCCCTGCCTGCCTGGCCTCCGAGGCTCCTCTCCTGCCCCGACCCATCATCGGTCAGACTGTGCGTGCGTAGCGACACCCGCGACCATATCAGTCCGTCGTCGACGGCCGGGAGCCGGGACCCCGGACCCGGGAGGAAAATGAAAAGCCCGGTGGGTCGCCAGGCTCGCCGCCACCCGGCAGCGGTGGCCTCGCTCGTTTCTGGATCGTGTTGCCAGTGCCGGTCATAAGATTCCAAGGGCATCTGGCGATCTCGTCGTAACGGCTCCTCTTCACCATGTATAAAATTTTATAATATATAGATACTAATTTTACTTACAAAATAAAAATAAATTCAATAACATATTTTTAATTTAACATGTCTGATAATTATCGAGGAACAATATAGATTAAAAAAGAAATATATTCGTTTTCTTTTCTCACCCACGACAAATGTTTTTTATGTAACATTCTAAAATTCTAACACCTAAATTAGAAGAAAAATATGACTATATAGGTACAAAGTACTAGAAGTCTGGAATACTATATAAATAATTAATTTGGATTAAAAATAAAAAGAAAAAAATACCTTGGACCTAAACAACTGATCGGTGATCGTAATTCATAAAAAGCTACGAATCAAGATGTCATCGTCGTGGAGCCCTGCCTGGTCGCCGTCCTCGTACGTCGTGTCCGTGTCTCCGGTAGTTTAGCTCTTCGCGGTGGCGTGGCTCGCCAGCTCCGCGTGTGTAAGGTGCACATCGCGAACTCACGATCAGAGTGTACTATGTGCAGCGTGACTTCTCGCCTCCTCTCAGTCCGATGGTAATAGGAAAAAGAAATTAGAAAAGAAATGTCGATATTATCTTTTTGATCGTCTGATCAGTTTTATATCTATCTTTTTATTAGTTTACTAATATCTAATAGACTATAACACCTAGGCATTTATACAAAGGACTTAGGCTCCTCGTCCGATTGAGCCCTCGGCTGTCACACCTGGTGCCCTAACCCGGGCCGGCACTGCGTGTTGCCCGGCGGGCCTGGCCGATGGACGTGCCAAGAGCCGCCACGCCCACATGACGACGCAGGCGACGCCGGACTCGACGAGACGACGACGTACGGCTTGCTACTAAAACAAGGGGCCGGGCCCCTGTACGCACGCGTCTGGCTTCCGCTTTACATGTTGCCATACGTAGGAGTCTGTGCTGGCGCCGTGCAGGTGACGTGACGTGATAGGCGGCTATCTGTGTGTCACTGTCGGTACTCGGTACGCTCTGCTCCCGCTTCACTGTACCGTAGTAGAGCGCACTATCACTATGACACTATGCACTGGTACTGTACGAGATCGAAGTGGACAAAGGCCGGTTCCTTCGGCGGCTGTTGGCCTGCGGTACCTCCGTTCAAAAAGGGAACTTCTAGGTTTGATCAATTATGTTAAGTTTGATTAAATTTACAAAAATAATATCAATAATTATAAGTTTAAATAGATATACTTGTTGGATCAATTACGATGAATCCAATAATACTTATTTTATATCATAAATATTTATATATTTTTGTAAAAAGTTTGTCAAAAAAAAGTTTATAGCTAGAATTTCTCTTTTGTATTGGAGGGTATATGTCGGTGTTTCGGAACCGGGGGTCCCTCAACCAACGAGTGAATTTGTGCTGCGTGCCCCTAATCCCGGATGGTGATGCAAAGAGACACAAGGTTTATACTGGTTCGGGCAATCGAGGCCCTACGTCCAGTCTGAGAGATCGATCTTGTATTCCTTGCACCGGAGTGCTTGTAATAGGGGGTTACAAGCTAGGTGAGAGAGGGGGATAGCCCCAGGTCTCAGCGAGGGTGGTGCGGGCTGCTTGAGACGTTGTTCCCAAGCAGCGTAGAGGTGTGTCGTTCTATCGGTGTGTTCGTTCTCCTTTTTTTTCCTACAAATGGCACCGGCTACCTCCTTTTATAGCCACAAGGAGGAAGCCAGAAGTACATGAGGAGGTTCCTATTTAGTGACGTATTCCGCTCCCTGGAGCAGCACGGCGTCGTGGGAGTTCCCGTCGATGTCTAGTCGGCATGGTCTTCAAGGCTGGCGACATGCCGCGCTCCTGTACTTTTGTTGACTTGGTGAAGTGCCGAGGTCTGGTGGCTGCTGTAGTAGGCTATGCCGAGACCTGCCGTGCTGAGGCCTAGGCCCATTGTGAGGTCTGGGCGGCCATTGTCGATAGTCGATTTAGGCGGCACAGTGCGGAACGTGCGTCTACAGGATACGGTACCATGTATTGTTAGTAAGGGATGGTAAAAAGGCGATTTGACCGTTGTCCTGTCGCTCCTGTTGCGGCGTACTGCCGATCGTGGCTTACGTAGTGGGGGCAGCTGGGCGCATTAATTGGATGCGATAGCCTGCCAGAGTGACTTTTGAGGCGGAGGCGACGAGGTTGCGGAACGAGCCCAGCCTCGGGCGAGGCGGAACATGGCCAGTTCGCCCGAGGCCCTACCGGGAGCCTCGGGCGAGGCGGAACTCGGTTAGTTCGTCCGAGGCCTATCGGGGGTCTCGAGCGGGGCGGAGCGGTCGGTTCGCTGGTCCCGAGGTCACAGGAACCCGGTTCTGACTCCCCACGTCGTGTTCGTCCTCGGTGCAGGAGTTTAGGCAGCACAGTAGCCGGTAACCCCTGCACAGTCCCGTCGTGGATGGCAGGGTGCTGACGTGACGGACGTCTGGTCTGCTACTTCGCTGTACTGTGCCGTCGTGTGGTTTGTCGGAGTGGTTGAGCGCCCTGATGGGACGTGCGGAAGTGACACGCTGGTCATACTCGGTCTTGTGCGTCGTGGGGCTCCAGTACGGCTTGATGCAGGACATGGCGGGCGACGTGCTGGTTGTCGTGAAATGACGTCGTAGGGAGCAGCAGCTCTGCCGATGCCGAGGCCGAGCCATCGTGGGGGGCTCGGTGGTCATGGACCCTCAGGCTGCCGAGCTCGTGAAGCAAACTGTCGAGGCCTTGGGGGAGTTATTGGCCCTGGGTACTGATTCCGAGGCCACAGTAGCCCAGATGTGGCTCCCCACGCTGCATTGTCCTCGGTGCAGGAGTTGGCAGCATAGTGAGGTATGGGCGTTACGGTGGTTAGTACAGTGGCGGGTAACCCCTGCCCAGTCCTGCCTCCTGTCCCATCGGCCATTCTGCTGTACTGGGCCGGGCGTGCGGCTGTTGTCAGGGACAGCAGCCGGCTGAGTTGATGTGACACGACGTTTTGTCAGAGGGACGGGAGGAGGAAGAGGCAGCGGAGTGCTGCCGAGCCCGCCTCGCGCGAGACGGAGGATCGGTGGCCCGGCCGAGGCCTGCGACGAGAGAGGGGGTCGGCCGAGGCCTTTGGTAGGGGGTCGCCCGCGGTCAGCGGCGAGGGGGCCTCGGGCGAGTCAGAGAATCGGCCGAGGCCAGCAGCGTTTAGCTGGTCTCGATTTTTACGAAGTCTAAGCAGTCGTTTTTTGGATCTTGCTTAGGGTACCCCTTCTCACGGTATCCGACAGTAGCCCCCGAGCCTTGGGGGGAGTGGAGGCATTCCCCCTGAGGTTCTGACGAGAATTGGCCCTTGGTAGTTCCTGTCGGGATGGTGTTTCGTACTCGAGGTTTTGGTGGGTGCGCGCGAGCGCACCCGCCGGGTGTAGCCCCCGAGGCCCTGGAGGAGTGATTTCACTTCTCCAGGGGCTTTTTCTCTTTCGAGTGAGGAGTTTACGTTGTGTTCGCTGGGCCCGTGGGTGCGAGTTCGGATCGCAGGGCCTTGACGATGCTACGGGAAGAGCCCCTTAGCCTCCGCCTGGAGCGAGAGGGCCGTCAGGGGTTTTCCCGGCTTTTTTGTCCGTCTCCCTCACGTCCTTTTCGCTCGGACGGGGGGCTGTTTGCCGACCCCACTCGCGTGCGAGCCTGAGCCGCTGGGTCTCGGCAAAGTTGCAGGAGGAGTCCCTTAGCCTCTGCGCGGAGCAAGAGGACCGTCAGGGATTCTCCTGACTTTTTGTTCGACCCTCGCGCTTCCTTTTCGCTCGGAAGGAGGGGTGGAAGATGCCACGCTACCCTCGGTGGGCGCGAGCGACGGCATTTCCGGCGAGCTGTTATCGGGTAAGTCCGAGTGGAGGCCCGTACCCCGTTCGCTGGGGGTCGGCTAGCGGTCCGGAGACGCGCTCCAAGAGTACCGGAGGGTTTCTCTAGTGGGTGCCGAGGCCGTTCGCTGGGCCTCGGTGGCTCGGTGCCTCCCTACGGTGGGATCCCATTCGGAGACTTCCCTGCCGGTCTCGGACACGACACAGGGCGTCCCAAGCGTTTCGCTTGCTTGGGCCTCGGCCTCGTATAGGCTCGCCCGTAGTCGTCCCTGACTCTGTTGCCCTGGGGCGGCTGTCGAAACCCCTGAGGGCCCAGCCTTCGAACCCCTGGACCGTAACGGGCTCGGTTCGCTTGTCTTTATCTCGGGTGCAGGAAGAGCCCCCGAGCCTCCGCACGGGGCGAGAGGGCGGTCAGGGGTCTTCCCGGCTTTTTTGTCCGTCTCCCTCACGTCCTTTTCGCTCGGACGGGGGCTGTTTGCCGAGCCCACTCGTGTGCGAGCCTGAGCCGCTGGGTCTGGGCAAAGTTGCAGGAGGGGCCCCCGAGTCTTTCGCACGGAGCGAGAGAGCGGTCAGAGGTCCCCCTGGCTTTTGGTTCGCCCCTCGCGCGTGAGGGTCTGTCGGCCGAGGCCCCCTTGGGTGCGAGCCTAGGTCGCGGGGTCTCGGCGTCTTTTGCGGAAGGAGCTCCCTAGCCTCTGCGCGGAGCAAGAGGGCCGTCGGGAGTTCTCCCGGCTTTTTGAACGACCCTCGCGCTTCCTTTTCGCTCGGAAGGAGGGTTTGTATTGCCGAGGCCCCTCGTGTGCGAGCCCAAGTCGCTGGGCCTCGGCAATGTTTTGCAGGAAGAGTCCCTTAGCCTCTGCGCGGAGCAAGAGGGCCGTCAGGGATTCTCCTGACTTTTTGTTCGACCCTCGCGCTTCCTTTTCGCTCGGAAGGAGGGGTGGAAGATGCCACGCTACCCTCGGTGGGCGCGAGCGACGGCATCTCCGGTGAGCTGTTATCGGGTAAGTCCGAGTGGAGGCCCGTACCCCGTTCGCTGGGGGTCGGCTAGCGGTCCGGAGACGCGCTCCAAGAGTACCGGAGGGTTTCTCTAGTGGGTGCCGAGGCCGTTCGCTGGGCCTCGGTGGCTCGGTGCCTCCCTACGGTGGGATCCCATTCGGAGACTTCCCTGCCGGTCTCGGACACGACACAGGGCGTCCCAAGCGTTTCGCTTGCTTGGGCCTCGGCCTCGTATAGGCTCGCCCGTAGTCGTCCCTGACTCTTTTGCCCTGGGGCGGCTGTCGAAACCCCTGGGGGCCCAGCCTTCGAACCCCTGGACCGTAGTAGGCTCGACGCCCAGTTCCTTTGCCTGAAAGGAATCGGGTGGGGGTTACCTCTCTCCCTGCGATTAGCAACGGCAGGCGCGCCTTTTGAGGCAGCTTTTTCGGGGAGGTGAAACGGCGCCTGCTGCTGCTGCGGTTGGGCGCGACGTGGCGTCAGTCGACGGGACGTAACTGCACGTGCAATAAATGAGGAGGGAGTGGGCGATAAGACCGGATCTGGATAACCGCGCCGGATTTTCTGGGGGAAACTTCCCCGATTTCGTCGTCCGGCGGTTTCGATTCGTCCCTGCATAAATACGCAAACAGCCTCGCCCTCTCCCTCCTTACCTTTTCCGCGTTCGCTTTTGCTGCCTCCGTGCCGTCGCTGAGAGCGTAGAGCGCCGGGGAAGAGAAGTGCGAGGGCGAGAGATCGAGAGAGAGAGAGAGAGAGAGAGATTACCGCCGCAGCAGCGTCGTTCGCCGCGCCATGGCTGGTGGTCCCGTCATCCTCCCGGCGAATCCCTGGGAGCGGTCCGACGTTACCGAGGAGAAGCTGGAGTCGCTCGTGGAGGCCGGTCTTCTTCGCCCAATCACCGACCCCGACGAGCCGGAGTGGATTGCTCCGGGGGACGAGTCGGAGCCGAGGCCGCGCGACGGTTACGTGGTGAGCTTCGTCGTCTTCCACGAGCGAGGCTTCGGGTCGCCGGCGGATAGCTTCATGCGGGCACTCCCGCACTACTATGGTGTGGAGCTGCACAATTTCAGCCCCAACTCCATCGCGCAGGCGGCCATCTTCGTCGCCGTCTGCGAGGGGTATCTTGGGATCGCTCCCCACTGGGAGTTGTGGCTCCATTTGTTCCGAGCGACGTTCACCTCCAAGCCGGGGGGAACGAGGGGGGCTCGGAAGGCGCAGAGGGCCGGCGGCTGCACCCTTCACGTGCGCCAAGACCGGCAGTCCCTCTACATCCCGGCCCAGCTGTCAACGTCCAACCGTCGTTGGTACGACGGCTGGTTCTACCTCCGCAACGACGGCGGAGGACTTCCCCCTTATACCGGGCGGGTTGTAGAGAGTCAACCGGAGAAATGGGGATACGGCGTCATCAAGGTCGACCAGCCTAGGCTGGAACCGCTCTTGAGGGCCTTGGGGAAGCTGCGTGACTGCGGCCTTTCGGCGGCCGTGGTCGTGGCGGCCTTTCACCGCCGGAGGGTGTTGCCGCTGATGGCCCGGCGGCGGCGGCTGTTCGAGATGACCCCGGGCGATTCGATCGTCGGTGTCAAGATGTCCGCCTCCGCCCTTACCGACGAAGAGACCCTGCGTCGGGTGAGAGAAGCGGTGGACGGGAAGCCGAGGCTCGATGACTTGATGCCGTTCCCGATGCGCCCGTCGCGGGGGTATGTCTCGCTGGTAAGTTGGATGTTGTCGAGGCTTTCGCGGCCTTGTTGTTTTTCGCCTTTTTGGTCGGTTGTCTTACTTCGTCGTTCTCACAGGGGATAAGAGACGTGCGAGGCTCCCCGCCGCCCGTTCCCGAGGACGCCCGTCGGCGATCCGTGAACAGGGCGCGTGCCGAGGAGGAGAAGAAGAAGAAAGATGCCCGGGAGGCGAAGCGCACGAAGAAGATTCTTGCGCGCGAAAAGCTGGACGCCCGTCGCCGGCGCCAGAGGCTCGACGGTCTCCCTTTGGAGCCGTCTCCCTCGTCGTCGGTGTCGGATTCTTCGAGCGACGGCGGCGGGCGCGAGGTGGGGACGGCCTGCCTGGATCACCTCCCCGACATCAGGGAGATGGTTCCCGGGGCGCCGGCAAGGAGCCTGACGCCCCTAGGAGGAGGAGGAGGTGTCCCGGGGCCAGTGGCGGCCCGTCCCGGGGCCGAGGCCGACACACCCGAGGCGCGGGTGTCGGAGTAGCGTGCCGTCGGCCCGATGGGTTCGACGGTGGAGGTGGAGCGGGTGACGGTGGGGGCGACCCCATCATCTCCGCGAAGGGTCGGGGAGGCGCCGGGGTCCGACGGAGGCCAGCTGGCACTGGTGGACACCGAGGCCGCGCTGCTGCCACCACCGCTGCCGTTGCAGAGGAGGCTGGCGGTGTCGAAGCGGTTGCATCCCCGTTCGCGGTAAGCGTCTTCCCTGGTGGAGTCCGCTTCTTGTTTGCCCCTTGGTTGCATGCTGACCTTGGGAGTGTCCTTTCTTCCAGACAGACGCTTCTGGTGGGAGACCCTCCCTTGGCGCCCCGTAAGGCGCTCAAGGTGAACGTTAGCTCCTCCGCCCATCAGGCAGCGGAGGCGCAGGCTGGCGTGCGACGCGGCGCGGCGCCGGGCGAGGCCGTTTCGGAGGAGACGGCTGCCCAGGAGAAGGAGGAGCAAGTGGAGGAGGAGGAGCCCATGCCTCGCGATGTTGTGGGTCTTGGAGCAGAGGCTGGGGCGTCTGCTGTTGCCGAGGCCACTGAGGGTGAGGCCGGAGCCCCCGAGACCTCCGACGTCAGGGCGGTGGACGCCGAGGCCATCGGGGTAGCGGTGGCAGAGGCCAGAGCCCCCGGGTCCGTCGAGACCGAGGCGATGGAGGTGGAGACGGGGCAAATTTTGGCGCCGCCCCTGGTTCAGACAATCTCGTCTGATGATTCCTCCCGAGGAAAGGAGGCGGCGGACGTCGAGGCGGCCAGTACCGCGGAGCAACCAGTCCCAGATCCCGCCGAGGGGAGTTCGGCTCTAGTCCGGCTACGGCCCGAGCCTCGCGGGTGGAACTTCCCGCGCGTTTTCTGGCGGAACCGGGCTGACCCCGAGGGGGAGCCCGTGTTCGCCCTTGAAGATACCGCAGAGGGGGGGCATTGGGACACCCTCGAGCAGTACCGCTAACTGGCAGTGCGGTCGCTGCAGACAGCAATGACTATTATGGGTCAGGACTTGCCCGGTGTCACGCGGGTAAGTACTTTCCTCTTTCGTGCCGCGTTGTTTTCTCTCCGAGCCCCCTCGCAGTGTTTGACGTGCGTTTTTTGTTTTGCCTTCTTAGGAGCTCGAGACCCGATCCCTTGGGAAATCGGTGTTCCTGCGAAATGAGAGGGATATCTGGGACCAGCTCCGGCGCCAAAAGGGCCTGCTTGCTGATGCCCAGGGGCTATTGTCGGCGCGGAGTGCGGAAGTGGAGGACCTCCGCCTTCGTTGTGCTGACATTCAGGCCGAGTTGGCCACGGCTAAGGAGCAGTCCGCCCCTCTGGTGGCCAAGATCAAGGAGCTGGAGGAGGAGCGAGACTCCTTCAGGCTTCGGGCCCAAGAAGCGACGGCCTCTGCTAAGGAAACAGCCGGGCAACTGGGTGCGGAGCAGAGCGAGCATCAGGCGACGAAAGTCGCTTTGGCAGAGGCAACCCAGGCGGCCGAGGCCTCTCGGGTCGAGGTCTCAGCCTGGAAGAGCAAGGCCGAGGGTAAGTTCCGCTGAACCATGTTCCTCGCTCTATTTGCTCTTCTTGTCCTGGTTCGCGCTTGACTCCTGTCCCCTTGTTGCGACGTAGGTCTGGAGAAAGAAGCCTCCCAGGCGGCTGAGGCCTCCGTCGCGGCGCAAGCAGCGCTGGATGTCGAGGTCCGGGAGCACGAGGCGCTGCGCAGCGCTGTCCGGTCCGCCTGCGAGGCTCTGGACGCTGAGGAGGTCCAATCAGCTAGCTCCCTTGGGAGCCGCCTGATCGCGTTGAGCGGCCACGTCCGCGAGAGACTCCGAGGGGCGTTGCACACGGGTGTCAAGCGCGCCCTGGCCGTCATCTCCTCGCACTACGCCATCAACCTCGAGGCTGTCAGCGACGGCTATGTGTTGCCAGAAGATGACGAGGAGGCTGATGCAGAGGTCGTGAGGCTGTTGGAGGCGGCCGAGGCGCCTGGCACTGCGTTGGCCAAGCTATTTGAAGAAGAGGTGGTCCCTCCCGCGCCAGCCGCCGATCCTTGAGCTTTGACCTGGGCCAAAAGGGGCCATGTAACCGGATTGGGTTAGTTGCCGAATCGTGACGTTTTTTGTGGCCGTCGAGGCCCTTAAGATATTTGCGTATGTGTGTTTCTTAACCGTTTTCCGTTCTATTTCTAAGTCCGTGCCCTCTGTCTCGATCGCGAAGAAATCCCTCGGAACCTAAGCCGTCCTTCGGCGAAGGGTGGTGAGGGAGCTGCCGTAGCCCAGAGGCGTAGGCCGTTCTCACGACTCGGCCGGCCCTTTGGCCTCCGGACAAGCTTTTGGTGGACGGGAGTGCGAGAGAGTTTGGCGTGGAAATTTTCGGAAAACGGTTGAGAAATGGTGTCCGGGACTTAGGGGGGTTCCCCCTTTTTAGCCCCCGAGGGAGGCTCGACTTTGCAGAGGCAGAGCCGAGTCTCCCTTATTGCGTTATAGTGACGTCGAGCCCCTATCGATAGACAACCTCTCTGCAAAGAACTTCCTCGGAACCTAAGCTGTCCTTTGGGCGAAACGGTGGTGAGGGAGCTGCCGTAGCCCAGAGGCATAGGCCGTTCTCACGACTCGGCCGGCCCTTTCGCCCTTGAGACGATCTTTCGGTCCTTAGGTTCTATACAGTCGACTTGTCTATAAGGGGGTTCCTCGAAAGATTATAACAACTAAAGAACACTTCTTTATTGTATTTCGAGAAACAATGTAAACAACGTTTGGGATTTTAAGGGTAGAAACGACGTAGCTGTTCTATGTTCCAAGCGTTGGTGAAGATTTCGCCCTTCTCGTTGGCTAACTTGTAGGTCCCGGGCTTCAGCACTTGAGCGACGATATACGGCCCTTCCCAGGGTGGGGTCAGCTTGTGGCGGGCCCTTGTTGCTCTGCCTCAGTCTCAGCACCAGGTCGCCCACCTTCAGGTCCCGGCTTTGGACGCGCCGGGCTTGGTAGCGTCGTAGGGCTTGCTGGTACCTGGCTGAGTGTAGTAGCGCGACGTCGCGGGCTTCCTCCAGTTGGTCGAGGGCGTCTTCGCGGGCAGTGCGGTTGCTTTGCTCGTTGTACGCCTGTAGCCTCGGGGAGCCGTATTCTAAGTCAGTGGGGAGGATGGCCTCGGCCCCATAGACCAGGAAGAACGGTGTGAATCCCGTGGCACGGCTCGGGGTATTTCTTAGGCTCCAGATGACTGACGGGAGTTCGGCAAGCCATTTCTTGCCAAACTTCTTCAACTGGTTGAATATTCTTGGCTTAAGGCCTTGCAGGATCATGCCGTTGGCACGCTCTACTTGGCCATTCGTCCTTGGGTGCCCTACGGCCGACCAGGCCACCCGGATGTGGTGGTCGTCGCAGAACGTTAGGAACTTTCGACCGGTGAATTGTGTCCCATTGTCAGTGATGATGGTGTTAGGAACCCCGAATCTGTGGACGATATCCGTAAAGAACAGCACTGCTTGCTCGGATTTGATCTGAGTGATTGGACGAGCCTCGATCCATTTGGAGAATTTGTCGATAGCTACCAGTAGATGGGTATAGCCCCCGGGTGCCTTCTGCAGAGGCCCAACCATGTCCAGCCCCCATACAGCGAATGGCCATGTGATGGGGATGGTTTGGAGGGCTTGGGCCAGGAGGTGCGTCTGTCGAGCGTAGTACTGGCATCCCTCGCAGGAGCGTACTAGCCTCGTGGCGTCGGCCACCGCCGTTGGCCAATAGAAACCTTGGCGGAAGGCGTTACCCACGAGCGCCCGAGGCGCCGCGTGGTGCCCGCAAACTCCCGCGTGCAAGTCCCAAAGTAAGGATTGGCCAGCCTCGGTGGTGATGCATCGTTGGAGAATACCGGACGGGCTACGCCTATACAACTCGTCGTCGCAGAGGACGTAAGTCTTGGCGCGTCGCGCGAGCCGCCGGGCTTCGGTTCTGTCAGCAGGAAGCTCTCCCCGAACGAGGCGATCAAGGAAAGGGACTCGCCAGTCCGTTCCTCGATCGGCCTTGGGAGGCTCTGCGTCAATCGCCATGGCCTCGGGCTCGGCTGGCGGGGTCTCGGCGGCAGAGGCGGCCTCGGGCCCTGCGGTGGGCTCGGCCGATGGGTCCTCTTCCGTCGCCGAGGCGTAGTCGACGGATGGCTTGTGGAGGTCTCTGGCGAAGACGTTTGGAGGGGCCGGGGTCCGTGCCGATGCCATCTTTGCCAGTTCGTCCGCGGCCTCGTTGAACTTTCGTGCAACGTGGTTGAGTTCGAGACCGTCGAACTTGTTCTCCAGACGACGTACCATCGCGCAGTACGCCTTCATTTTGGGGTCGTGGCAGCTTGACTCTTTCATCACCTGATCGACGACGAGCTGCGAATCACCCCGTACGTCGAGACGTCGTATTCCCAGTTCGATGGCGATTTGCAGGCCGTTGACGAGGGCCTCGTATTCGGCGACATTGTTGGAGGCGGCGAAGTGAAGCCGGATCATGTAGCGTATGTGTACTCCAAGGGGCGAGACCAGGAGCAGGCCCGCGCCCGCCCCTGTCTTCATCAGAGACCCGTCAAAGTACATGGTCCAGCATTCTGATTGGATTTGAATGGGTGGCAGCTGTGTGTCGGTCCATTCGGCTACAAAGTCAGCCAGGACCTGTGATTTGATCGCTTTCCGAGGCGCGAAAGACAAGGTTTCCCCCATGAGTTCAACAGCCCACTTGGCTATTCTACCCGAGGCCTCCCGGTTTTGGATTATCTCTCCCAGGGGAAAAGACGACACCACAGTCACCGGGTGGGACTCAAAGTAGTGACGCAGCTTGCGTCGGGCCAAGACTATGGCGTAAACCAACTTCTGGACGTGGGGGTAACGCGTCTTAGTCTCGGAGAGCACTTCGCTGATGAAGTAGACAGGTCGCTGGACGGGCAGAGCGTGTCCCTTCTCCTGCCTCTCGACGACTACGGCCGCGCTGACCACTTGGGTCGTCGCGGCGACGTAGAGTAAGAGGTGTTCGCCCTCGGTGGGCGGAACCAGGACGGGGGGGTTGGTGAGCAGTGCTTTGAGCCTGGCGAGGGCTTCCTCGGCCTCGGCGGTCCAAGAGAAGCGCTCGGACTTTCTCAAGAGGCGGTACAGGGGTAGGCCTTTTTCGCCGAGGCGCGAGATGAAGCGGCTCAGGGCCGCAAGGCATCCCATGACCCTCCGCACGCCCTTGAGGTCTCGGATCGGGCCCATGTTGGTCACGGCCGAGACCTTCTCCGGGTTGGCCTCGATCCCACGTTCCGAGACTATGAATCCCAAGAGCATGCCTCGGGGGACCCCGAAGACACACTTCTCGGGGTTGAGCTTGATGCCCACGTTCCGAGACTATGAATCCCAAGAGCTGGCGGCGTTCCGAGGGGTGCTCGTGAGCGGCAGCGTAAGCGTAAGCGTAAGAGGTGGCGGCATTTCTCAACCCAAAAGGGTATGGGAACGGGGCCGTCTCCAGATTCTGCCCCGCCGGAGTCGGCTCTTCAGAGAGTGGCGGAGCGGGGTTAGATGACTGGGCATCGCCGTAAACTCCCGGCGATTTCCCTTTGTCCAGGCTCAGGTCAGACAGGTCCCCAGCCAGGGACCCCGTACCAACAGCTGGTCGTAGGGTATCGGCGGGGAGTGGCGTGCCGCCCCGGGCTCGCGTAGCGTCGGGGTGGCCTTGCTCGCGCCGTGCCTGGCGAGCGTGGCGAGAGCGGCCGCCCGGGCGCCGCCTGCGCCTGGGCTGCCGGGGCGCGACTTCGTCGTCGGACGGTGGGGTTCGAGGAGTGAGGAGCACCATGTCGTACTCATGCCCCAGAGATATGAACTCTAGGCTCCCGAACCAAACTACGGTGCCGAGACGCAACGGTCGTATGTGGTCTGCCATCCGGAACTTGCTAGGATGACGAAGCTGACACGCAGAGAGCCCCTACCTGGCGCGCCAACTGTCGGTGTTTCGGAACCGGGGGTCCCTCAACCAACGAGTGAATTTGTGCTGCGTGCCCCTAATCCCGGATGGTGATGCAAAGAGACACAAGGTTTATACTGGTTCGGGCAATCGAGGCCCTACGTCCAGTCTGAGAGATCGATCTTGTATTCCTTGCACCGGAGTGCTTGTAATAGGGGGTTACAAGCTAGGTGAGAGAGGGGGATAGCCCCAGGTCTCAGCGAGGGTGGTGCGGGCTGCTTGAGACGTTGTTCCCAAGCAGCGTAGAGGTGTGTCGTTCTATCGGTGTGTTCGTTCTCCTTTTTTTTCCTACAAATGGCACCGGCTACCTCCTTTTATAGCCACAAGGAGGAAGCCAGAAGTACATGAGGAGGTTCCTATTTAGTGACGTATTCCGCTCCCTGGAGCAGCACGGCGTCGTGGGAGTTCCCGTCGATGTCTAGTCGGCATGGTCTTCAAGGCTGGCGACATGCCGCGCTCCTGTACTTTTGTTGACTTGGTGAAGTGCCGAGGTCTGGTGGCTGCTGTAGTAGGCTATGCCGAGACCTGCCGTGCTGAGGCCTAGGCCCATTGTGAGGTCTGGGCGGCCATTGTCGATAGTCGATTTAGGCGGCACAGTGCGGAACGTGCGTCTACAGGATACGGTACCATGTATTGTTAGTAAGGGATGGTAAAAAGGCGATTTGACCGTTGTCCTGTCGCTCCTGTTGCGGCGTACTGCCGATCGTGGCTTACGTAGTGGGGGCAGCTGGGCGCATTAATTGGATGCGATAGCCTGCCAGAGTGACTTTTGAGGCGGAGGCGACGAGGTTGCGGAACGAGCCCAGCCTCGGGCGAGGCGGAACATGGCCAGTTCGCCCGAGGCCCTACCGGGAGCCTCGGGCGAGGCGGAACTCGGTTAGTTCGTCCGAGGCCTATCGGGGGTCTCGAGCGGGGCGGAGCGGTCGGTTCGCTGGTCCCGAGGTCACAGGAACCCGGTTCTGACTCCCCACGTCGTGTTCGTCCTCGGTGCAGGAGTTTAGGCAGCACAGTAGCCGGTAACCCCTGCACAGTCCCGTCGTGGATGGCAGGGTGCTGACGTGACGGACGTCTGGTCTGCTACTTCGCTGTACTGTGCCGTCGTGTGGTTTGTCGGAGTGGTTGAGCGCCCTGATGGGACGTGCGGAAGTGACACGCTGGTCATACTCGGTCTTGTGCGTCGTGGGGCTCCAGTACGGCTTGATGCAGGACATGGCGGGCGACGTGCTGGTTGTCGTGAAATGACGTCGTAGGGAGCAGCAGCTCTGCCGATGCCGAGGCCGAGCCATCGTGGGGGGCTCGGTGGTCATGGACCCTCAGGCTGCCGAGCTCGTGAAGCAAACTGTCGAGGCCTTGGGGGAGTTATTGGCCCTGGGTACTGATTCCGAGGCCACAGTAGCCCAGATGTGGCTCCCCACGCTGCATTGTCCTCGGTGCAGGAGTTGGCAGCATAGTGAGGTATGGGCGTTACGGTGGTTAGTACAGTGGCGGGTAACCCCTGCCCAGTCCTGCCTCCTGTCCCATCGGCCATTCTGCTGTACTGGGCCGGGCGTGCGGCTGTTGTCAGGGACAGCAGCCGGCTGAGTTGATGTGACACGACGTTTTGTCAGAGGGACGGGAGGAGGAAGAGGCAGCGGAGTGCTGCCGAGCCCGCCTCGCGCGAGACGGAGGATCGGTGGCCCGGCCGAGGCCTGCGACGAGAGAGGGGGTCGGCCGAGGCCTTTGGTAGGGGGTCGCCCGCGGTCAGCGGCGAGGGGGCCTCGGGCGAGTCGGAGAATCGGCCGAGGCCAGCAGCGTTTAGCTGGTCTCGATTTTTACGAAGTCTAAGCAGTCGTTTTTTGGATCTTGCTTAGGGTACCCCTTCTCACGGTATCCGACAGTATACTCCCTCCATCCTAAAATAAGTGTCGTTCTCGCTTCCCAATAAGTCAAACATTTTTAGCTCTGATCAAATATATATAAGAAAATATTAATATTTGTAGTATATGATTAGTAGATCGTTGAATTTATTTTTATAGTAAACTTATTTGAAGATACAAATGTTGTTGATATTTTCTATAAATCTAATTAAATTTGCGAAAATTTAACCGGCACAAATACTATAACGCCACTTATTTTGGGATAGAGGGACCGAGAGAGTATACCTTTCTCTCTCTTTCTCTGTATATAACTACTATTTAGCACCTGCGTGACTAGCTATCTTAGTAATTTGGATCATATTAGCAGTAAATATTTACATATTTATGTAAAAAGTTCATCAAAACAAAGATGGTTTGACTTAACATGGTAGCCAGAAATCACTCCTTTTAACACCCCCCTCCCTCCCCTTGTCTCTCTCTCTCCGTGTGTGTATATAACTGCTATTTAGCACCTGCATGACTAGCTCGATTTGGATCATACTAGCAGTAATATTTTGTAGTCTCGTGCTTTTCAATTGGAAAAGAATGCATACCTTTTTATGCAGCTAAAAACCTTTGGCATAGGGCTGGCATTCCTATGTAGTTACTTTGAGATGACCTTGGGACAACAAGATGAGGAGAAGGTAGGGATTTTTTTTTTAATTTTAATATTTTTTCGAACTTAATTTTAAATCTAACACTCTCGTTTTTTTAAACTAACACTTTTGGCCGCGCCTATTGCCCTGGCACGGCCAAATGCCTGTGCCGCGCCATGCATGGCGGCGCGGCAGATGGCTGACGTGGCGGCGACCGGAAGCGCTGGCCGCTGACGTGGTAGGGCTCTGCCGCGCCACTGATCTTGACGCGGCAGTGACACGCCCTGATCCATAGCGCGACAGTGCCGCGCCCTGATCAGTGGCGCGATAGAGCCGGGTATAACCTCCGCCGCGGTTAGTCGCGCTGCCCGAGCAGCAAAACGGCCTCCGCTCATCCAAGCACGCTGCGCCACGAACGGCGGCAGCTCGGCCCTCCATTGCTGCCTCCCTCCCTTCCCTTCCATTCCCCGGCTGCCTCCCTCCCTCCTCGTCCTAGTTCAAGGTAATGATGCACATTTTATTTTCGTTTGAATGGTGGATAGGATATTATGAATGGGAGTTAAGGTTAGTAGGAAGATTATATTTGGGAACTATGGTGAAGATATTAGTATGAGTTTATCAATGTTAAGGTTAATTATTTAGTTAGAAGTATGTTTGCCATGTATATTTTTGTTGCTATAATTGTTGTTTATAATATTTTAGTTGCATTGCAAATGATTACATTTTACATTAATTTGCGTTGTTTTGATTGGTGTTTAATTTGAACTGTTTTATTAGATGGAAGACATGTTTCGGGAGCAGTTATGGCGAAAATGGGGTCGTCTTAGAGAAATGTACCCCGACGAGTCTAGCAAAGATGCCCCCGTCCCTCCTGAACTCCCTGTCCCTAATTGTGACTGTGGTCGTCCGGCCGACGTGTTTTAATCGAGACATCCGAACACAGTGGCTCGTTGCTTCTACACGTGCAGTCGTTTTAATGTAAGTTATTGTTTCTGTATATTTTTCTTCATCATTTGTATTACTAGGTTACTAATATTTTGTTAAATTTTTGTTGTGTAGGCCCATGAGAGGTGCTTTTTCTTTCATTGGATTGACGGTGCAGACAAGTTTGACCCTAGGTACCTCCTTTTCGACGATTGGTGGAGAGGGCGACATCCACGAGATCACTTCGAGCGGTGGGTTCCACCTCCCCCTAACCCCCCCTCCAATGACAGCTAAGGAGAAGCACTTAGCCGCAGTTAGACGACTCGAGGAACCTCCTCTGTGCCATTGCGGAGACCGAGCCGTGATAAACCCTGACAATACATTGGAGTTTGTGTGTCCAAACAAACATGAAGTAGGTGTAAAGTGTATGTGTTGAAATGTTGAGCTATATGTGTCATGTACTAATGTCACGTTATTTAGGTGTATTCAATGGAGAAGTGTCGTTTCAAGGAGTGGTTGTATGGTCCTAAGAACAAATGGCCCGAAGAACCTCCAAAAGCAAAACAAAAGAAGAAAGAAATGTTAATTTACAAAGCACCACCAGTCAAGTGCGAATGTGGTGTTAATTCTAACTATGGCCTAGTCCCTTCGGAGCTTGGAATAGGCCATTATTGCGGTCATATGGTTGAGTACAAAGAGGTTCGTTATTTTTATGGTAAACATGAAATCGTATTTTGTTTCTTTTGCTAAGACATATGATATAATATTTCTTTTGAACAGAGCACTAGGAAATACAGGTGGGAACGTGGATGAGGACGACACTGGCAGACTGAGCGAGCTAATCGCTCAAGCAGAGGTGGGCTTGCAGGCAAAGGAGGATGAGGATGACACTGGCAGATTGAGCGAGCTCATCGCTCTAGCAGAGGTGGGGTTACAGGCGGAGGAGGATGACGATGCATTCTTTACTCAGGCCACAGCAGCCGTAGATGAAGCGGAGGCCGCTTACTACAGGCGACAGGCAGGTCAGAGCAATGTAGGTGAGCCTAGCCACAGTAACAGGGTTGTGGTTAAGGATTGGTACTCGGACGATGAGTTGCTTACTCAGTATGTTTCTGACTGAGGGTTTTTGATTGCGCCGTCTATTAGTTCCATGCTTTATTAATGATCAATGTAGCCATATAGTAGAAATTCTATTATGTTGTCTTATATTCCATTTGAACTAACGATGTATTGTACCCATGTATGATGTACTCGGATTACCCATGATCGATCTTAAGTGATCACATCTGTTTGTATTATGCGTTAAAAATTTCTAAAATGAACGTAATCATTTGTTGTGCCATAGCCCACGGCGCGTCTATGTTGTACAAAACTACAGAACTACAAGCGGAGGTGGGCTTACAGGCAGAGGTGCTGTACAAAACTACAAATGCTGTACAAAATGAACATGAAGCAAATAAATGGACGATAAGTTGCCATACAACATTTTCATTGGTTTATAAGTCTATAAGTTTTCGACGATAATATTCGTTCGACATAAGTTGGACGTAATGAACTAAGTCCCACGACGTAATGAACCTCGTCGTCTGGTATAAGAAGGGGGTCATCGTACTCCACATCAAAAAGGGGGACCAGCTGGTGTGGCGTGGGAGGGGCCATCCTGTTACAAAATGATAAACAAAGGGTTGGAGTATTCAAATTAACAATTTTCAGAGTAACATTATGTAGCATTGCAAAAATTGAACTACTTGTTATGCAATACGAACACAATATGAAATCACCTGCTGTCTTCTATGCCGGCTAGCCTTGTGGCTAGATTGTTTGCAAACGGAGCAAAGATTCCTACCACGGGTCTCATTGAAGTCTCCCCCGCCGTACATGTCTTCGCCGTACCCTCTCATAGCGTCCATGTCCCCCTTTAGTCGCTTCTTCTTCCTCCTACCCTTCCCTACCTTCATTAGATCCGGATGCGGCATGTAGTCATAACCATTATAAGGTGGCCACTGTGTTGGGTCAAGGTATGGCTCGAAGCTCATCTCCCAAATACTAACGATGTTCAAACAGAGATACAAGGGTGACATATATGGCAGATCCTCATAGTTGTACCCGTGAACCCTGCAGGCCATGATCATATGAGAGCAAGGGGCATGCATAATCTGAGGGATGTTGCAACTGCACTCTACCTTTTCAAGATCAACTCGGTAGTTTCGTCCACCATAACGTTTGCTGCCTAGGCTTGTGCCACCCTTGCCCCGTACACTAAAGATATAGCGGCGGGGTCCATATGGCTCGGCGGTGTGCTGCTTGGCCAATTCCTCAACCTCCTTCAAATGTTCAGCTCCGGCCTTGCCAAAATGCCCCTACTCAGCTATATTCCTCTGCACAAGCTCCCACCTCTTCACAAAATATTTGTTACACTTATGAAAGGAGAACTCAACAATTCCAGACATAGGCAACGATCGAACTCCGGTGAATACACGGTTGAAGGACTCTGAAGAGTTAGTGGTCATGATGCCACACCTGAAACCCCCCTCGTCATATGCTAACGCCCACTGAGCCTTCTGTTCCATCTGTGCCTCTAACCAGGCCTTTCCCGTTGCATTTACCATCTTGTCTAGTTCTCTCTTTGTCTCCTTGAACTGGTGCTCTATATGTACACAACATAGAGCCTTTACCTTGTCACATACCTCCTGCTTCCGCTGACGCCGCCAGAAATTAGCGGCAAAGTGTCTCATGCACCATCTATGTACTAGAGGCGGGAACCCATCTATATGCTCAGCTGCAGCATTAAGAAGCCCTGTGTGGCGGTCGAAGATCAAACATATAGTGCGAGTTGGGCCAAGCACTTGCACACGTAGAAGCCGCATGAACCATGACCATGATTCATTGTTCTCTCCCTCTGCCAAAGCAAATGCCATGGGTACTATTTGGTCCTCAGGATCAACAGCAGCAGCCATCATCAAGGTGCCCCTGTACTTTCCTATCAGGAAAGTGCCATCAACAAGTACGACTGGCTGACAAAACTAGAATGCATGTTCTGTTTGCGCAAACGACCAGAACACACGATAGAGGACATGCCTCAATGGGTCCCAAAAAAACATCCCTCCGGTGTCCACAAACCATTTCAAGTCAGGGTTGTAATAATGCATTGCACATAAGATGCGGGGCACCCTGTTGTACGCTTCCTCCCAAGTACCCCATCGAATCGCCAGAGCAATTTGCTTAGCACGCCAAGCCTTCCCGTACGTCACATCGTACCTAACAAATCTAGATATAGACTGTTGTAAAGAAGACACCGAGATGTCGTTGTTGTCATCAACGAGCCCCAATATACGATGGGCAAGGTAACGTGCAGTGAGCTGCTGATGATTTTCCTTCCCCTATTGTCTAGGCAAGTGTGGGGTTCAACAACTTTAGTTATCCTCCACTTGCCATCACTCTGTCTCCTTCGTGCATTTAACCTCCACAGACAACCGTTTTTGCATATCAAGTGGTACCTCAACTCCTGGTCCGAATGAGTGACGATGTACGGTCTATGGTGGTACACAGCATAGTCCTGAAGGAAGAGTTTCATCTCTGACATCGTGTAGAATATCATCCCCTTCCTAAGGGTTTCTGTCTCATGGTTATACAATGAATTCCTACACATCTGGAGACCGGTATCACAAACTGCCATATCTGTCATGCTGACATCCCTATAGTTCGGAACGACCCTGAAAGGTATGTTCTTGGACCTTAGTTGCTCAAGCTCAGTCGCTATGTAAGGTGGTGGTGGAATATACTATTACGCTTCACTAATTCTGACCCATGAATCATAGGGGATATCATCTGCAACCAAATCTATGACTAGTCTATCCTGAGCATGGACACCTTGCAAAACCTCAGTTGGTACTTGTCGGTGTTTCGGACCGGTGGGCCCTCAACCAACTAGTAAATTTGTACTGCGTGTTCCCAATCCTGGATGGTGATGCAAAGAGACACAAGGTTTATACTGGTTCGGGCAATGGGTGCCCTACGTCTAGTCTGAGAGTTCGATCTTGTATTCCTTGCACCGAAATGCTCGTAGTAGGGGGTTACAAGCAAGGCGAGAGAGGGAGCTTGTCCCAGGTCTCCGCGTGGAGTGGCGTGGATTGCTTGAGATGCTGATCTCAAGCAGCGGGGAAGCTCATGTGTTCGTCCGTGCATTTATGCGTGAGTTCATCGCGTGGGCATAGGCCTAATCGTAAGTGTCTGATCCCTAGAAACGGCCCTGGTCCCTCCCTTTTATAGTTGAAGGGGGGACAAGGGTGATACATGCGCTAGCTACATGGCGTCGTGCGAATGGAGGTGGCATGTCTGAGCCCTATAGCCTGTTACTCTGGCGGCGTGGTCGACGGAATGGTCCCGTCCTTGAAGTACTGGGGCGACGCGCCGGTCACATCCGATCCTGTGCGTCGTGGGGCTCCAATGTTATCTTGAAGCGAGGCATGGCGGTCGATGTGCCGGTCACTGTGTGTTGACTGCGTGAGAAGCCAAGATCAGTTGGTGCCGAGGCTGAGCCATCGTGGGAGGCTTGGTAGATGTGAATCCCGAGGTTGCCGAAACCCTGAAGTAGATTACTGAGGCTTGGAGGGAGCAGTTGGTCTCGTACGCTGATTCTGAGGCTATGGTGACCTAGACTTGACTCCCCACGCCGCGTTGTTTCTAGGGCGGGGGTTAGGTGGCACAGTGTAGTGCAAGCGCTGATCGTGGGCACAGCACCAGAGCACAGTGGCCAGTAATCCTAGCCCCGCCCTATCCTGGTCGGTATGGCGTTGATGCGACTTCTTGTCTCGTCGGCCACTCTGCAGTGTCGAGCCGTCGTCTGGTTGATATTGCAGGAGTGGTTGGTGAATTAATGGGACGTGACGCTCTGTCGGGGAGCCTGGTCGAGGCAGAAGCGACGGGTTATTGCCGAGCCGGCCTCGAGCGATATGGAGAATCATTGTCTCGTTCGAGGCTTTATGCACGGGGCCTCGGGCGAGACAGAGAATTGGTTCCTCGTCGAGGCCTCCTGTGCGAGGCCTCGTGCGAGGCAGAGAGCCGGTGGGCTCGGACAAGGCCGGAGGTCAACCGATGGTTTACCTTTTGGCTTTGTCTTTGATAGGGCTTAAGTGATTCTTTCGGTAAACGTTCGGGGTACCCCGTTTTATGGTACCCGACAGTATCCCCCAAGCCTCAGGGAGAGCGTGAGCGCTCTTCTTGAGGTTTTGACGAGGCTTGACTTGCGGTAGCTCCTAGTGGAATAGTGTTTCATACTTCAAGGCCTTGGTGGGTGTGCACGAGCGCACCCACTGGGTGTAGCCCCCGAGGCTCTAGGGGAGTGGATTCATTCCTCTAGGGTCTTTTTCTCACGTTGACCGAGGGATGTTATCGTATTTGCCGAGCCCACAAGTGCGAGTTCGGGTCGCGGGGTCTCGGCAAGATCACAGGAAGAACCCCCGAGCCTCTGCATGGAGCGAGAGGGTGATCAGGAGTTCCCCTGACTTTTTGTGCGACCCTCGTGCTTCCTTTTCGCTCGGAAGGAGGGGTGGAATATGCCAGGCTACCTTCGGTGGGCGCGAGCGGTGACACTTCCGGTGAGCTATTAGCGGGTAAGTCCGAGTGGAGGCCCGTGCCCCGTTCGCTAGGGGTCGGCTAGCGGTCCAGAGATGCACTCCAAGAGTACCAGAGGGTTTCTCTAGTGGGTGCCAGGGCCATTCGCTGGGCTCCGGTGGCTCGGTGCCTCCCTACGGTGGGATCCCATTCGGAGACCTCCCTCCCGGTCTTGGACACGACTTAGAGCATCCCAAGCGTTTCGCTTGGTTAGGCCTTGGCCCCGTACAGGCTCGCCCATAGTCGTCCCTGACTCTGTTGCCCTGGGGCGGCTGTCGAAACCCTTAGGGGCCCAGCCTTCGAACCCCTAGACCGTAACGGGCTCGATGCCCTTTATCACATTTTTTCGAGTCTTCAAGTGCGGGCTTGGGTCGCTTGTCTTTGTCTTGGGTGCAGGAGGAGCCCTCGAGCCTCCGCACGGAGCGAGAGGGTGGTTAGGGGTCCCCCTGACTTTTTTGTTTGACCCTCGCACATCCTTTTTGTTTAGACGGAGGGGTTGTTTGCCGAGCCCACTCGTGTGCGAGCCTAGGTCGCTGGGTCTCGGTAAAGTTGCAGGAAGAGCCTCTGAGCCTCTACACGGAGCGAGAGGGCGATCAGGAGTTCCCCTAGCTTTTTGTACGCCCCTCGCGCATGAGGGTTTGTTTGCTGAGCCCCCCTCGGGTGCAAGCCTAGGTCATGGGGTCTCGGCATATCTGCAGGAAGAGCCCCCTAGCCTCTGCACGGAGCGAGATGGTCGTCAGGAGTTCCCCTAGCTTTTTGTACGACCCTCGTGCGTCCTTTTCGCTCGGAAGGAGGGGTTGTTTTGCCGAGCCCCCTCGAGTGCGAGCCTGGGTCGCTAGGTCTCGGCAAGGTTGCAGGAAGAGCCCCTTATCCTCTGCACAGAGCGAGAGGGCCATCAGGGGTTCCCTTGGCTTTTTGTACGACCCTCACGCTTCCTTTTCGTTTAGAAGGAGGGGTGAAATATGCTAGGCTACCCTCGATGGGCGCGAGCGGTAGCACTTCCGGTGAGCTATTATCGGGTAAGTCCGAGTGGAGGCCCGTGCCTCGTTCGCTAGGGGTCGGCTAGCGGTCCAGAGACGCACTCCAAGAGTACCAGAGGGTTTCTCTAGTGGGTGTTAGGGCCGTTCGCTGGGCCTTGGTGGCTCGGTGCCTCCCTACGGTGGGATCCCATTCGGAGACCTCCCTGTCGGTCCCGGACACGACTTTGGGCATCCCAAGCATTTCTCTTGCTTGGGTCTCAGCCCCGTATGGGCTCACCCGCAGTCGTCCCTGACTCTGTTGCCTTGGGGCAGCTGTCAAAACCCTTAGGGGCCTAGCCTTCGAACCCCTGGACCGTAACGGGCTCGGCGCCTAGTTCCTTCGTCTGAAAGGAATAGGGTGGAGGGATATCTCCCCCATTGGCTTGACAACGGCAGGCGCGCGTTTTGAGGCGATTTTCTTAAGGAGGTGGAATGACGCTTGCTGCTGCAGCGGTTGGACGTGACGTCGTGTCAGCGGATGGAACATAACTGTTCACGCGATTAATGAGGAAAAGTTGGGCACGTGGGCGGTAAAATCAGATCCAGATTAACTGCGCCGGATCTAAGGGAAACTTTCCCGATTTTGTCGCCCGTCCATTTCGCCTTCTTCCTGCATAAATACGCGACGAGCCTCGCCCCTCCCCTCCTTACCTTGCCTGCATTAGCCTTTGCCGCCCTTGAGCCGTTGCTAGAGTAGAGAGCACCGGGAAGAGGAAGGGAGAAGGGCGAGGCATAGAAGGAGAGAGGGGGAGAGACTCACCGCCGTAGTCAAATTCTCCACCGTGCTCATGGCCGGCAACATCGTTGTCATCGAGGCGGACCCTTAGGGTCCGTCTGACATCACCATGGAGATGCTTCAGTCGCTCATCAATGGCAGACTTCTTCGTCCGGTTACTGACCCCAATAGGCTGGAGTGGATCACTCCATTAGACGAGCCAGAGCCGAGGCCCCACGACGGTTACGTCGTGAGCTTCGTGTCTTTTCACGAGCACGGCCTTGGCCTTTCAGCGGACTGGTTCATGCGGGCGCTCCCGTACTACTACAGAATGGAGCTCCACAACTTCAACCCCAATTCCATCGTGCAGGCGGCCATCTTTGTCATCGTCTGCGAGGGGTATCTAGGGATTGCTCCCCATTGGGAGCTATGGCTCCACCTCTTCCGGGTGGGGCATACCACCAAGCCGACGGGTACGTCGGGCACGAGGAAGGTGGAGAGGGCCAACGGCTGCACTCTCCAAGTGTGCCAGGACCGTCAGCACCTCTATGTCCTAGCCCAGCTCACGTCAACCAATCGCCGCTGGTACACGAGCTGGTTCTATCGTCGCAACGACGATGGTGGACTTCCCCCCTACACCGGGCGGATCGTGGGGAGCTACCCGGAGAGGTGGAAGTATGGCGTCCCGAGGGAGGATCAGCCCAAGCTGCAGCCACTCCTGGAGGGACTGGAGAGGCTGTGGGATCGTGGCCTTACTGTGGCTGTGGTCGTGGCCACCTTCCACCACCGGAGGGTGCTACCGCTGATGGCTCGGCGGCGGCACGTGTTCGAGATGAGGCCGGATGAGCTGATCGAGGGCATCTGGATGTCCACCTCCGCCCTCTCCGATGAGGAAATTCTTCGCTGGGTGAGGGAGACGGTGGAGGCGAAGCTGAGGAGCGATGGCCTGACCCCCTTCACGATGCGCCCGTCATGAGGGTTTGTAACACCCCGGGTGTTTAAATATTAAAAACGGGACATTTCATCATATGCATTGCAAGGCATTTGGTCATATTGCAAACTTTGATATGTATTCACTAAAACAAGTTTACATTTGTGTTATGAGTGTTGAATTGAATAGTTTGAATCAAGTCAAAATTTTGTTTGGATTTGAATTTTCGTGAAAACCCTGATTTTCAGTATTTAAATCCTACCCTAAAAAATCATTTAAAAATCTAAGCATATTTTGGGGTTGAGCCCAAAAGCAAAAGTGTAGAGCTTGTCAAGTTATACAAAGTTTGTTTTTGGAGTTTTCAAAGTTGTTATGAAAAAATTGGAGTAATTCGAAAAGGCGTAATTCGTGAAATATTCCCTATTTGAATTCAAAAGTTCATTTCAAAATGTAGACCGAATTAGGGGTTGGTTATAAAAGCAAAGTTGTAGAACTTTGAATTTTGAACAACTTTTATTTTTGGAGATTTTTGAGTTGTTACACAAATTTGGGAGTAATTTGAATTTGAAAATGAAGGGCAATTATGTAAATTCTGTGAACAGTGTTCACCGCCTAAGCTACACCGCCGGCGACCTTCGGTTTGCTTCCAGGCGTGGTCGTGGCCGTCTTTAGCGTCGCGCTGGCGTGGTGAAGGCCACAGCGTAGCTTCCTTGTGCTTCTGAGCCGCTCTATTTAGCCTTGGCCATCGCCGTTTGCCCCGCTCTCTTCCTCTGTTTTCTTCCGTCGCCACCGTCCATCTCCGGTGAGCTTGTGCCATCGTCTCAGCGTGTTCTAGTCACCGCAAAGGCTTGCTACAGCTCTGCCTTATCCTTACGTGCCCAGCCAACCCACCAATTTAGCTTGATTTTGCCGGGAAATTGCTGTGCGCGCTCTTCTTCTTCGTGGCCTGCAGCGTCGTCGTCGCGTTCGCCTCACCGTGGCCAAAGCTCCACGATGCGTCTCTGCCCTTGCTGAGTCTTGCTTCAGCTTCACCACGATGCCGTGGTACTCTATGACCCATTGATTTCTCATTTTGACCACCACGGCTACCGGAGCATCGCCACCGACGACGGTCTGCTCCACCATGCCTGCTCAGAACGTCGACCCACCTCTCCGTTGCTCCTCCGGTCTCGGCCTTTGCTCCAACGTATTCGGGGTGAGCTGCTGATACTTCTCGTGCACTTTGTTCAATCGCTACCGGGCTCCTATCGCCGGCGTAGCACAGCCGTGCCACCACGTCCGCCATGGCTGGCGTTGAGTTAGTGTAGAGCCGTAATTAGTGCGACTAAGGACGTCAGTAGGTGCGCATAGTCGTGGGGAGCACGTTGGTGCATTCGCCTTCGCCGGTAACCTCGTCGTAGGCGAGTTATCGTCGATCAGAACCATCACCGCCGTGGTCAACGTTGGAGGTTGGGGATGACAAGTGGTCCCTTTGTCAGTGACTCAGCGTTCAAATGGAATTTTTCTATTTTCAGATTTAAATGAATAGTGATGTAATTTGTTATTTTTGTGTAGATTTATTTAGAGCTCCAAAAATTATGAAAAGTTTTGTGTGACTTCTCTGTGATGTATAGTATTGAAGAAAAATATGAAATAATGTTTTTCAGTACTTTTTGAATGTGATGAAAATTGCTCAAATAATTAATAAATGAATTTCCATGATTTTTCTAGGCTTATTTATTTATCCAAAAATTATGAAAATTGTTTTGCCACTTAGTTACTATGTGATAAACATTTACAAAAATTTTGAGGTCAATTGGAACAAGTTGATTTATTTCATAATTCTTAATTAATTAATTAATTCATAAAAGCAAATAGTAACCTTTAGCAATTTAGGTTTTGTTCGAATTTTTGATTGAGTGATGTCCTTGGGTCATTAGTTGGTAATGATCTTTGACAATTGATGTTAGTATTCTGGAAAGGTTTAGTTAGTTTGACTTGTAACTATACCGCGAAGGAAAGTTGTATTCCAGTTGTTAACTTTTGCATCCATCATCAAGCATCATGTTTCGTATTCTGCATCATGTTAAACATGGTATTGCTACTACGTGTAGTGAACGAAGGTGAACATGTGATAGTTAACCAAGTTGCTGAGGAAGTTAGTCCGTCTGTTGAGGTCGGATCAAATACTTGTGGAACGTCGTAGGAATCGGACTTTTCCGTCAACGAAGGCAAGCCCCGGATGCATACAACCCTACCTTGTGTTTTACAAATTAATTTTGCTTTTGCTTTTCTATACTGCATTAAGTGATTAAGAGTTAAGTAAAAGCCTAATTGGTGCGTTACCAACATTGTTTTTCCGTATATACCTTGTTATCAGTTTTACGTCGTAAGTGTCTAGTTATGCTTAGACAGATCAAAGTTGGGTGATTACCTGTCATCTGCAAGTTTTAAATGGAACTTTGGTTACTTATGTTATCATGTGATATGAGCATGTGGAGTAATAAATCTAGACCGGACGGACTCGGTGTGTGTGAGCCACAAGACATGGAGGTCTTGTGAGCGGATTCTTTCCGTCTGTGTCGGTTAAGGTCCGTACCGTTGTTGAACTGTGTGCGGTGAGACTTTGTAGTACTAACCACATACTCTGGTAAGCCTTAACTTGGCGATTCTATTACAAGAATGGCTACTCACGCACTGGGAGTGGAGAGATGGCGGGAATAGTGTGTACCCACGTGGCCATGGGCTGGAATGGTGGAGTACTGTATTCTCGGGTGGTGCGGACCCATTCTTGTTTTAGAGGATCCAAGAGTAGGTTGGTATATGTAGGTCGGGGACCTGCATATGTCATGTGGTCTGGAATCCCCAGCTGGGTTATAATCGATTCGAATCGTCGTTGCTCCTCGGTTATGGAGACTCACTTCTCTGTTCATCATCGTAGTTTAATAACTAGAACTTGAGTAAGGTTTGAGAAAGAGATTGATATGAAGTTCATGATCTCATTACGGATCATGGCAGATTCAAATGTGGTACTTATAAAGTTTTACCTTTGAAGTAAAGAATTTTGTTAAAGAGCTTTTACGCAAAAGAACTTTGATTATTGTTAAAGCCATACCTTGAATCCCATGAGACGGCATTCCTGAGTTCTATCAGTTTTATTTCGGTTAAGTCTTGTTGAGTACTTTTGTACTCAGGGTTCGTTGACCCTTGTTGCAGGTGAGGCTCATGAGCAGATCTGTTTTGGATCGTGCTGCATGACGGTTGTTCCTTGTGATGACGATGAGAAGTAAATGTGTGGCCCTTAGGCAGGGCAGTTTCATTATGTGTTTTGTATTATATTATAATGCCACTCCACTATTTTGTTTTGTAATAATCATCGAACTTAGTTGTGAGGTTTGAAACTACTGTTTTGTAAATTATGTTATTGTAAGACTTCCGTTGTTTTTACTCTGGTGTAGATATTTGAATAAATGTTGTAATACTGCAATGACTCTGTAATGTGATCCTGCTCGGAAATCGTGGATGATTCGGGGTTCCCCGAGGACACCCGACAGTCTTCTTAAGTTACCGGAAACATATGCATAGATGTCAAAGGTCGTTGGACAGTGACAGGTGCATGTGGGCCCTATAATTTAGGAGGTTCTGCCACAGGGTTCCTCTCACTGGTAAGTCACGCGCCGCTGCAGCCCCCAAGGCCTCTCCATTCCTCACCGTTTCTTGTTCCCTTATCCATGTTCGCTATTCCTGCAGGGGATGAGGGACGTGCGAGACTCCCCGCCGCCCGTTCCCGAGGACGCAAGGCGGCGGGCGGTCAACCGGGCGCATGCCAAGGCGCAGAAGAGGTGGAAGGACGCCAAGGTGGCAAAGCACACGAGGAAGATCCTCGCACGCGAGGAACTAGAGAAGCGCCGCTGGTAGCAGAGGCAGGACGGTCTCCTGGTGGAGTCGTCTCCGTCGTCGTCGCTATCGGCGGACTCTGTGGGCGGAGATGATGAGAGCGAGATGGGCGGGGTCCCTTGGACCATCTCCCCGATGTTGGGGAGACGGTGCTCGGGGCATCGGCAAGCAGCCCGACGCTCCCAGGGGGAGGAGGAGGAGCTACCTTGGGGCCAGTAATTGCCTGCCCTAGGGCCGAGGCCGACACGCTCGAGGCATGGGCGTTGGGAAAGCGCGCCATTAGCCCGGTGGGCTCGACAGCCGCGGTGGAGCAGGTGGCGGCGGGGGTGACGCAACTGCCCCCGCAGAGGACCGAGGGGGCACCGGGTTCGTCGAGGACCGGCCAGCGCCGGTAGATACAGAGGCCGTGCCTCTGCCGCCGCCATCGCCTTCACAGAGGAGGGTCACCGTGCTGAAGCGGTTGTAGCCCCGCTCGAGGTAAGCGTATTTTTGGCAGAGTCGCAGCGTTTTCTGTTCGTTCTTCGGTCTCGTGCTGACCCCGTAAGTGTTTTGTCTTTAGCCGAAAGCGACCTGCGGAGGTGCCCACCTTGGCGCCCCTTAAGGCGCTCAAGGTGAGCCCTGGCTCCACTGCCCACTGGGTGGTGGAGGTGCAAGCCGCCATACAACGCGGCGCGGTGTCGGCGAGGGCCGACCCAAAGGAGCCGGCCGCCCAAGGAGGGGCTACCGAGGCGACCCCAACACAGATGGGGGAGGGAGCGCCTCCGCCCCGCGAGGCCGAGGCTCACGATTTAGATGGGGCCGAGGCACCTTCAGTTGCCGAGGCCACCGAGGTCGAGGCCCCTCGGGCCTCCGAGGCCGAGGCGACGGAGGCCAAGGCGCCTAGGATCACTGAGGCCGCAGCGGCGGGGGCCGGAGCTCCCGGGACCACCGAGGCCACGATGGCAGAGGCCGGAGCCCCTGGGACCACCGAGGCCGACGTGATCGCGGCGAAGCCGTGGGCCCATGAAGTGGAGATGAAGGCGGCGGAGGCCTCGATGGCACCCTTGGTCCAAGGCCCACCGCCATTGCGGGAGAGCGCTCGAGAGGTGGAGGTCCATCCGATCTCCTCCGATGATACTTCCTAGGCACATGAGGTGGTTGACGCCAAGGTGGCCGGCGCCGTGGAACAACCGGTTCCGACCCTGGGCAAGGGAAGCTCGGCCCTCGTGCGGGTATGACCCGAGCCCCGCGGGTGGGATCACCCGCGTGTCTTGTGGTAGAGCTGGGATGACCCTGAGGGGGAGCCTCTGTTCGCCCTCGAGGACGCGGCCGAGGGTGGGCGCTGGGACACCTTCGAGCAATACCGCCAGCTGGCGGAGCGGTCACTGCGGACGATGCTATCCGTGGTGGCCGATGATCTACCCGGAGTCACCCAGGTTCGCACTTTCTTTTCTCATGTGGTGTCGTCTCTTTCTGAGTTTTCTTGTAGTGAATGCCCCCTGTTCTGCTTACCCAGGAGCTCGAGACCCAGTCCCTCGGGAAGTCGGTCTTTCTCTAGCGAGAGAGGGACGTCTGGGACCAGCTCCAGTGGCAGAAGGGCCTGCTTGCTGGCGCCAACAATCTTCTATCAGCGTGGAGCATAGAGGTGGAGGACCTCTGTCTTTGTTGTGCTGATGCAAAGGCCGAGGTGGCCATGGCTCAGGAGCAGGCCGCCCCCTTGGCGGCGTGGGTCAAGGAGTTGGAGGAGGAGCTAGCCCAGGTGGCTGGCGATCGCGACGCCTTTAGGTCCCGGGCTGGAGAAGCGATGACCTCGGGCAAGGTCCTTGCTGGGCAGCTAGAGGAGGAGCAGAGTGCGCACCAGCTGACGAAAGGCGCCTTGGATGAGGCCCTTACGGTGGCTGAGGCCTCCCGGACCGAGGCTGTGGTCTGGAGGGGAAAGGCCGAGGGTGAGTCCTATTCCCCTCGTTTTATTCGCTTTTCTTGTGTTCGCTCCCTAACTCCCCGATGTGATGCAGAGCTGGGTAGAGAGGCTTCTAGGGTGGCCGAGGCTTCTCGGGTCGAGGCCCAGCGCCTGAAGGAGGAGGCCAAGGCTTCTCGGGTCGAGGCCTAGTGCTAGAATGAGAAAGCCGAGGCCTCTCGGGTCGAGGCCTGATGGTGGAAGGAGAAGGCCGAGGGTGAGTCCCGTAGGCTTCCGCCCCTATTTGGCTTGTTTTCCTTTGCGCTCAACCCCATTCTGTTTCTTTTGGCGCAGAGCTAGAGAAGGAGGTCACTCGGGCAGCCGAGGCCTCTGTCGCGGTGCAGGCGGTGCTCGAGACCAAGATTGGGGAGCACGGCGTGCTGAAGAGTGCTGCTCGTACCGCCTACGAGGCCCTGGAAGTCGAGGGGGTCCAGTCGGGCAGCTCCCTCGGGAGCCGCCTGATTGTGTTGAGCGGCCAAGTGCGCGAGCGGCTCCGAGGAGCGCTGCACATGGGTGTCAAGTGCACGCTGGCCGTCATCGCCTCGCACTACATCGGTGTTGACCTCCAAGCCATCAGCGATGGCCATGTCTTGCCCGACTATGACGAGGAGGCCAATGAGGCGGTCGCGAAGCTGATGGAGGCGGCGGAGGCCCCCAGCACGGCGCTGGCCAAGCTGTTCAAAGAGGAGGTGGTCCCTCCCCCGTCGTCCGCCGATGCTGGAGGCCCTAAGCCTTGACCTAGGCCCAAGAGGCCATGTAAATAGAATAGGGATTAACTTTGTATCGTAACGCTTGTGGCCGTCGAGGCCTTTTTTAAAGTACTCGAGCTTCTTAATTGTTTTTCTTGTATTTCCGAGCCTCTGCCCTCTGTTGTCTCTGATCAGATTTCTTTTGTAAAAAACCTCCTTGGAACCTAAGCCACCCTTTGGGCGAAAGGTGGTGAGGGAGTGCCGTAGCCCGGAGGCGTAGGCTGTCTCGCGACTCTACCGGCCTTCTGGCCCTGAGACAGACTTTCGGTCCTTGTGTTTTTCACAACCAATTCGTTAGAGCGTGCTAGAGAGTTTGGCGTAGGATTTTTTTTTGAAAAAACGACTAAAAAATGGTGCGTGGGACTTAGGGGGGAGTCCCCCATCTAGCCCCCGAGGGAGGCTCGGTTCTACAGAAGCAGAGCCATGTCTCCCTTGTGATGTTATCGTAATGCCGAGGCCCGCGATGGGCTCGGGGGGTTTCTCGAAGAATTAGAACAACTGAAGAACGCTTCTTAATTGTATTTCGAGAAACAATGTATACAATGCTTGGAAATTTAAGGGTAAAAGCGACGTAGCTGTTCTATATTCCAAGCATTGGTGAGGATTTTACCCTTCTCGTTGGCTAGCTTGTAGGTCCCGGGCTTCAGCACTTGGGCGATGATGTATGGTTCTTCCCACGGTGGGGTCAGCTTGTGGTGGCCCTTGTTGCTCTGCCTCAGCCTCAACACCAGGTCGCCTACCTTCAGGTCTCGGCTTTGAATGCGCCAGGCCTAATAGCGCCGTAGGGCTTGTTGGTACTTGGCCGAATGTAGCAGTGCCACATCTTAGGCTTCCTCTAGTTGGTAGAGGGTGTCTTCGCGGGTGGTGCGGTTGCTTTGCTCATTGTAGGCATGTAGCCTCGGGGAACCATATTCCAAGTCAGTGGGGAGGATAGCCTCAGCTCCATAGACCAGGAAGAAAGGTGTGAACCCCATGGCTCGGCTTGGAGTGTTCCTCAGGCTCCAGATGACCGACGAGAGTTCGGCGAGCCATTTCTTGCCAAACTTCTTCAACCGGTTGTAAATTCTTGGCTTGAGGTCTTGTAGGATCATGCCGTTAGCACGTTCTACTTGGCCATTTGTCTTTGGGTGTCCTACGGCCGACCAGGCCACATGGATGTGGTGGTCGTCGTAGAATGTTAGGAATTTTTGGCCGGTGAACTGTGTCCCGTTGTCAGTGATGATGGTGTTCGGAACCCCGAACCTGTGGATGATGTCCGTGAAGAACAACACCGCTTGCTCGGATTTGATTTGATTGATCGGGTGAGCATCGATCCATTTGGAGAACTTATCGATTGCTACCAGCAGATGGGTGTAGCCCTCGGGGGCCTTCTGCAGAGGCCTGACCATGTCGAGCCCCCGCACGGCAAACGACCATGTAATGGGGATGGTTTGGAGGGCCTGGGCCAGGAGGTGCGTCTGCCGCACGTAGTACTGGCATCCCTCGTAGGAGCGTACTAACTTGGTGGTGTCAGCAACCGCTGTCAGCCAGTAGAACCCTTGGTGGAAGGCGTTTCCGACGAGCGTCTGAGGCACCGCATGGTGCCCACAGGCCCCCGCGTGCAAGTCCCAAAGTAGGGCCTGGCCTGCCTCGGTGGTGATGCATCGTTGGAGGACGCCAGATGGACTTCACCTGTACAACTCGCCGTTGCAGAGGATGTAAGTTTTGGCTTGTCGCGCAAGCCGCCGGGCTTTGGTCCTATCACTAGGAAGCTCTCCCTAAGCGAGCCAATCAAGGAACGGGACTCGCCAGTCCATGTGCTGGTCAGTCTAGGGAGGCTCTGTGTCGTCTTCAATGACCTCGGGCTCGACCGAAGGAGTCTCGGCGGTAGAGGGGGCGTCAAGCCCTGCGGTGGGTTCGGCTGGTGGGCCCTCTTCCGCTGCCGAGGCGTAGTCGATGGAAGGCTTGTGGAGGTCTCTGGCAAAGACATTCGGGGGGACTGGAGCTCATGCTGACGCCATCTTTGCCAGTTCGTCCGTGGCCTCGTTGTGTTTCTGCGCGATGTGGTTGAGTTCGAGACCATCGAACTTGTCTTCTAGGTGACGTACCAACTTGCAGTACGCCTCCATTTTGGGGTCGAGGCAGTTTGACTCCTTCATGACTTGATCGACGACGAGTTGTGAGTCGCCTCGGACGTCGAGACGCCGTACTCCAAGTTCGATGGTGATTTGCAAGCCGTTGACGAGAGCTTCGTACTCGGCTGCGTTGTTGGAGGCGGCGAAGTGGAGCCGAACCATGTAGCACATATGTACTCTAAGGGGCGAGATGAAGAGCAGACCCGCACCTGCCCCAGTCTTCATCAGGGACCCATCAAAGTACATGGTCCAACACTCCATCTGAATTTGAGTAGGTGGCAGTTGGGTGTTGGTCCACTCAGCCACAAAATCGGCCAAGACCTAAGATTTAATCGCTTTCCAAGGCACAAAAGTCATGGCTTCCCCCATGAGTTCGACAGCCCACTTGGCTATCCTACCCAAGGCCTCCCAGTTATGGATTATCTCTCCCAAGGGGAAAGATGACACCACGGTTACTGTGTGGGACTCGAAGTAGTGACGCAGCTTGCGCCGAGCCAAGACTACGGTGTAGATCAGCTTTTGGATGTCGGGGTAACGTGTTTTGGTATCGGAGAGCACTTCGCTGATGAAGTAAATAGGTCATTGGATGGGTAGAGCGTGCCCCTCTTCCTGCCTCTCCACTACCACGGCCGCGCTGACCACTTGGGTCGTTGCGGCGACGTAGAGTAAGAGGGCCTCATCCCTGGCTAGCGGTACCAGGATGGGAGGATTGGTGAGTAGTGCCTTGAGCTTGGTGAGGGCTTCTTCGGCCTCGGGGGTCCAAGAAAAGCATTCGGATTTTCTCAAGGGGCGGTACAGAGGCAAGCCTTTTTCACCAAGGCATGAGATGAAGCGGCTCAGGGCCGCAAGGCATCCCATGACCCTCTACACTCCCTTGAGGTCTCGGATTGGTCCCATGCTGGTCATGGCTGAGACCTTCTCTAGGTTATCCTCGATGCCACGTTCTAAGGCTATGAATCCCAAGAGCATGCCTCGGGGGACCCCGAACACACACTTCTCGGGGTTGAGCTTGATGCCCTTCTCTCTAAGGCATTTAAAGGCTATTTCTAGGTCGTTGATGAGATCCCCGGCCTTTCTGGACTTGACCATGATGTCATCCACATAGGCCTTGACGGTTCACCCGATGTGCTCGCCAAAGACCTAGGTCATGCACCGCTGGTATGTGGTCCCTGCGTTTCTGAGGCCAAAAGGCATAGTCACATAGCAGTACATGCCGAATGGTGTGATAAAAGAAGTCGCGAGCTGGTCGGACTCTTTCATCTTGATTTGATGGTAACCGGAATATGCATTGAGGAAAGACAGGGTCTCGCATCCCATAGTGGAGTCAATGATTTGGTCGATTCGAGGTAATGGGAAGGGGACTTTCGGACAGGCTTTATTCAAACCAATGTAATCTACACACATCCTCCACTTCCCATTTTTCTTCTTGACTAACATAGGGTTAGCTAGCCACTCCAGATGGGACACTTCCTTGATGAATCCGGCCGCCACAAGCTTCTGCACCTCCTTGCTGATGGCTCTGTGTTTTTTCTTGTCGAACCGGCGCAGGCACTGCTTCACTGGCCTAGAGCCAGCCCGGATGTGTAAGGCATGCTCGGCGACCTCCCTCGGTATGCCCGGCATGTTCGAGGGACTCCATGCGAACATATCAGCATTCGCGCAGAGAAAGTCGACGAGCACGGCTTCCTAGTTGATGTCGAGGGTGGCACTGATCCTCAGCGCCCGCTCATCGGGGCAGGTGGGGTTGACTGGGACGAGTTTGATGGCCTCCGCGGGTTCGAAAGTCCCGGTGTGACGCTTGCAGTCGGGCAGCTGGCTGCCGAGTCGGTCGAGGTCGATGATGAGGGTCTTGGCCTCCATGAGAGCCTCAGTGTACTCGATGCACTCGACGTCACAGTCGTATGCATGTTCGTACATGGACTCAATCATGATGACACCATTGGGACCCGACATCTTGAGCTTGAGGTAGGTGTAGTTGGGGACCGCCATGAACTTGGCATAGCACGGCCGCCCTAGGATGGCGTGGTAGGTTCCCCTAAATCCAACCACCTCGAAGGTAAGGACCTCCTTGCGGTAGTTGGAGGGGGTGCCGAAGCAAACAGGAAGGTTGATGCGCCCGAGGGGTCGCGTGCGTTTCCCTAGCATGATGCCGTGGAAAGGCACGGCGTCGCCCCGAAGCCATGACCGGTCGAGCTCCAGGAGCTCTAGGGTGTTGGCGTAGAGGATGTTGAGACCGCTGCCTCCGTCCATCAATACCTTGGTGAGTCGGGTGTTGCCGATGATTGGGTCGACAACGAGTGGGTACTGCCCGGGATTTGGGACATGGTCGGGGTGGTCATCCCGATCAAAGGTGATCACCTCCCGAGACCAGTCGAGGTATCGGGGAGTGGCCACCTTAACCGAGAAGACCTCTCGGTGTTCTCTCTTTCGCTGGCACGCCGTAAGGCACGCCGAGGGTCCGCCAAAGATCATGAAGGCGTTGTGCACCTCAGGGAACCCTTCGTCCTTGTTGTCATCCCGGTCACTGGCGCCCCTCTTATTGGCATCGTCGTCGAGGAGCCCGAGTTTGGCATAATAACAATGGAGCATGATGCAATCCTCGAGGGCGTGCCTCACCGGGCCCTGGTGATAAGGGCAGGGCTTCTTCAGCATGTCGTCAAAGAGCCCGGGGCCCCTGGGGCCTCGAGGATTCTTACGCTCCATGGCCACGACTAGATCGGCATCGAGGATCTCCTGCTTCCCCTAGCGACCCTTTTTCTTTTTCCTGGGGAGGTGGGGAGCCGAGGCCTTGGTGACCTCGTCCCTCCGCTTCCCCTTGGCATCGTTGTCGGGGAAGATGGCCCCAACTGCCTCTTCGCCCGAGGCAAAGTTGGTGGCGATGTCGAGGAGCGCGGCAGCCGAGCGTGGCACGTTCTGGCCTAACTCTCAGACCAAGTCTCGATAGGTGGTGCTAGAGAGGAAGGCCTGGATGATTTCTAAGTCACCGACGCTGGGCAACTCGGTGCACTATTTGGAGAAGCGCCGGATGAAGTCTCAAAGAAACTTGTCTGGTTTCTGGCGACAACTCTTAAGGTCCCAGGAGTTTCCAGGGCGCACGTATGTGCCCTGGAAATTCCCAACGAAGATCCTAACCAAGTCACGCCAGTCGTGGATCTGTGAGGGAGGAAGGTGTTCGAGCCAGGCTCGTGCCAAGTCTGACAAGAGCAAGGGGAGGTTGCGGATGATGAGCAGGTCATCGTCGGCGCCGCCCAGCTGACAAGCTAGGTGGTAATCAGCCAGCCAAAGCTCGGGGTTGGTTTCGCCGCTATATTTTGGGAGGTTGGCCGGTTGGTGAAACCTGGCCGGGAATTGGGCAACGTGGATAGCTCTGCTAAAAACTCGAGGGCCAGGTGGTTCAGGAGAAGGACTGTGGTCCTCCTCACTATCATAGCGGCCGCCCTAGTGCGGATGATAGCCCCAGGTGGGCCCCTCACTGTCGTGGCGCCGTCGTCGGCCGACCACCTCGTGGTTGCCTTGCGCCTCGCGTCGGTTATCGAGGTGGTTGCGGACCGAGGGGACCCTGTTGGCTGTCGATACCTGAGCGGGCTTAGGACGGACTAAGGTCGCCCCAGCCTACCGAGGCGGTGTCGTGGGAAGTTCTGAAGTGCCCTCGTGTCGTCCAGAGGCAGAACTCTCGGCCTGCTGCACCGCGGCGGTCTCGAGGAGATCCCGGAGCTCGCCGCGGACCCGTCGCCCTTCCGTAGTAGAGGGCTTGGGCATCGTTCAGACTAGCATTGCCGCGGCCGCGACGTTCTAGCTAGCGTGATTGAAGATTGGGGGATGCTCACCCCCTTCGTCGTCGTTGATGCGGTGGTGGACGTCGTGGGCCCACCGTCGGGCTCCTCCGCTGTCACCGCAACCCTGCTGCTCCTGCTTGAGAGTGTCTCGGTGCTGTTGCAGAAGGAGTCGATCTTGCTCGACCTTGGCCTGAAGCTCACAGAGCTGCTCCAGGTCTGGGCGTCGAAGTTGTCTGAGGGCAAGGTTCTCATTCCGCGCTGCTGGTGGGACAATGCGTGAGGGCATGGCATCGCCCGTCCCCTGGTGAAGCGGGGTACGGTTGCCTGGCCCCTCGTCCTCATCGCCCGTGCTTAGCATCCCGAGTCTAACGTGGAAGCACTCACGATTGGGATCGTAAGTGTCTTCGTCGTCAGAGTCGGAGTAGCCAAAGTAGTAGTCGCTCACGGCCAGGAAGCGGCGCATGGCTTCATGGTCATGAAGCCCAGAGAAGTCCACTCTGGCCCACGCTTCATCCTCCTCCGAGGAGTCGGCGTGGGAGTGAGTCGAAGTTGTGGTACCAAAGTCGAGGGCGAAGCATTGGTGGCGTCCTAAGGGCTCTGTGTGAGTAGAAGCGTAGGCGGAAGCATAGGTGGCGGCGGCATTTCCCAACCCGAAGGGATATGGGGATGGTGCCATCGCCGAGCCTTGCTCCACCGAAGTCGACTCCTCAGGACGTGGCGGGGCAGAACTTGATGCCAAGGCATCGTCATGCGCCACCGGCGTCTTTTCCATGTCCAGGCTCAGGCTAGACAGGTCCCCAACTAGGGACCTTGTGCCAACAGCTGGGCGTGGGATACCGGTGAAGAGCGGCGTGTCGCCCTGAGTTCACGTGGTGTCAGGGTGGCCCTGCTCGCGTCGTGCCTGGCGAGCGCGACGAGAGCGGCCGCCCGGGCACCGCCTACGCCTAGGCTACGGGTGCGTGATGTCGTCATCGGTCGGTGGGGCTCAGGGTGTGAGAAGTACCATATCATACTCACATCCTAGAGACATGAACTCTAGGCTCCCGAACCAGATCACCGTGCTGAGACACAGTGGTCGTACGAGATCTGCCATCCGGAACTTGTTAGGGAGATGAAGCTGACACACAGAGCCCCTACCTGACGCACCAACTGTCGGTGTTTCGGACCGGTGGGCCCTCAACCAACTAGTAAATTTGTACTGCGTGTTCCCAATCCTGGATGGTGATGCAAAGAGACACATGGTTTATACTGGTTCAGGCGATGGGTGCCCTACGTCCAGTCTGAGAGTTCGATCTTGTATTCCTTGCACCGAAATGCTTGTAGTAGGGGGTTACAAGTAGGGCGAGAGAGGGAGCTTGTCCCAGGTCTCCGCATGGAGCGGCGTGGATTGCTTGAGATGCTGATCTCAAGCAGCGGGGAAGCTCGTGTGTTCGTCCGTGCGTTTATGTGTAAGTTCATCACGTGGGTATAGGCCTAATCGTAAGTGTCTGATCCCTAGAAATGGCCCTGGTTCCTCCCTTTTATAGTTGAAGGGGGACAAGGGTGATACATGCGCTAGCTACATGGCGTTGTGCGAACGGAGGTGGCATGTCCGAGCCCTATAGCCTGTTACTGTGGCGGCATGGTCGATGGAGTGGTCCCGTCCTTGAAGTACTGGGGCGACACGCCGGTCACATCCGATCCTATGCATCATGGGGCTCCAGTGTTATCTTGAAGCGGGGGGTGGCGGTCGACGTGCTGGTCACTGTGTATTGACTGCGTGAGAAGCCGAGACTCAGTTGGTGCTGAGGCCGAGCCATCGTGGGAGGCTCGGCAGACGTGAATCCCGAGGTTGCCAAAACCCTGAAGTAGATTGCCGAGGCTTGGAGGGAGCTGTTGGTCTCGTACGCTGATTCCGAGGCTATGGTGACTCGGACTTGACTCCCCACGCGGCGTTGTTTCTGGGGCGGGGGTTAGGTGGCACAGTGTAGTGCAAGCGCTGATCGTGGGCACAGCACCAGAGCACAGTGGCCGGTAATCCTAGCCTTGCCCTGTCCTGGTCGGTATGGCGTTGATGCGACTTCTTGTCTCGTCGGCCACTCTGCAGTGTCGAACCGTCGTCCGGCTGATATTGCGGGAGTGGTTGGCATATTAATGGGACGTGATGCTCTGTCGGGGAGCCCGGTCGAGGCAGAAGCGACGGGTTATTGCTGAGCCGGCCTCGAGCGATATGGAGAATCGTTGTCTCGTTCGAGGCTTTACGCGCGGGGCCTCGGGCGTGACAGAGAATTGGTTCCTTGTCGAGGCCTCCTGTGCGAGGCCTCATGCGAGGCGGAGAGCCGGTGGGCTCGGACAAGGCCGGAGGTCAACCAATGGTTTACCTTTTGGCTTTGTCTTTGATAGGGCTTAAGTGATTCTTTCGGTAAACGTTCGGGGTACCCCGTTTTATGGTATCCGACAGTACTGGTAGTGGCATAGTATATACCGGTACTGGCATGGCATCAGCCGTTGTTGCCATAGCATCTGTACCTCCTTGGTCATCATTAGAATTGTCTGAATCACTGCTAACTACATCACCGATCCTGTCCTCCTCCTCCTGCTCCTCCTCTTCCCGTTCAAACTTATTCACATCGAAGTCATTGCTTATACAACCTACTGCAGTTGAATGAAACTGCTCCTGCGTCAACTGACCATTCAAATCCATGTTACCTTGAGTTGCTTCCCCTTCGACCCCTAATTCTTTTTCATTGCCTCCAAAACCTTCAATGGACGGGCCGTTCTGAACACCATGCATCATGTACCCATTCTCCACCACCACCTCAGCCATGGGCACATTGGAACTCTGGAGAACCCTAGTGTAGCGGGACCAGTGAGCAGGGTCGCGCAAGGGCATGATGACATAGTATGCCATAGTCTTCCCAGTATCAAACCTCCCCTTTAGTGTGAAATCACCGCCAAACTTTATATTCAAACGGACACAAAGGTCGTTGAAGCTAGGAGGTTCATCAAACCATTCTAATTCTTCTTCCATATCCTCAAACATACCATCATCTCTCCTAACACTTCCTCCGTACAAAACTCTAACACAACAATCCATCTGCAGAAGCATTTCAATAACCTTCATTAAGTCGTCGAAATCATCATACGTAATGTCCATACTAACATTAATATATTTTCTAACTATAACTATACTAACTAATCAAATATTAACATCTATACAAGGCATACTATAACTGTACTAACTAAACTACCTAACTTTACTACCTATACTAACTTATTAGATTACGTATACTAACTAAACTAACTAACTATACTTTAATATTTTTACTAACTTTATTAACTGTGCTAACTATATTAGTGGAGTACCTCGTTGCAGCACGCAAGACCAGGCCAGGAGGCGTGGGCGCAGAGCAGCCGCCGTGCGTGACTGGAGGGGGAGGCGCGCCGACGTGCGGGCGCGGCGGCCGGCGGCCTGGCTGCCTGGTTGGCGCGGGCGGGCAGGCTGGCGTGGGTGGACGCGGCCGCGGCAGATGGCGTGCACGGCGGTGGGCAGGCGCGGGCGAAGGCAGGCGTGGGCGGTAGGCCGCTTTGCTGCTCGGGAAGCGGGACTGGCCGCGGCGGAGGTTATACCCGGCTCTGCCGCGCCACCGATCAGGGCGTGGCACTGCCGCACCAAGATCGGTGGCGCGGCAGAGCCCTGCCACGTCAGCGGCCAGCGCTTCCGGTTGCCGCCACGTTAGCCCTCTGCCGCGCCACCATGCATGGCGCGGCACAGGCATTTGGCAGCGCCAGGACAATAGACGCGGCTAAGGCTGGATAACGAGCCAGCTCGGCTCGTTTAGGCTCGGCTCGTTCTGGCTCGTTAAGATAACGAGCTAGCTCGGCTCGGCTCGTTATCCTAACGAGCCAGAAAGCCAGCTCGGCTCGGCTCGTTAAAAGCTCGAGCTGGCTCGTTAAGCTCGCGAGCCAGGTATAAAAAATACACAAAATATAATATTTGCATTTATCTAAAGTTTAAGAATAATAATAATACAAAAGAAATGCATCTAGACCAGTTACCAGTCAATTTATAGGGTCTAGACCAGTTACCAGTCAATTATAAAGTGTAAGACATGAAGTAATACAAAAACTAATACAAGTTTTGATACTTTTTTTTTCTGGAAGCTTGGCTCGTTTAGCTCGCGAGCGGCTCGCGAGCTGGCTCGAGTTGGCTCGTTATAGCTAACAAGCTAAAATCTTGGCTCGGCTCGGCTCGTTATCATAACGAGCCGAGCCGAGCCGAGTCGAGCCAGCCACGAGCCGAGCGAGCTAACGAGCTTCGAGTTTTTCGTCCAGCCTTAGACGCGGCCAAAAGTGTTAGTTAAAAAAACCGAGAGTGTTAGATTTAAAATTAAGTTCGAAAAAGTGTTAAAATTAAAAAAAATCAAGGTAGGATAGTGTAGTTGCTCGAGAATCCCCTTCCATCTGTCCCTTTCCTTACTTTTTAAAATTTTACTCTATTTTCAATTTATATTTTAGAAATAATCTAACAAAAACTATTTTTCAATTCTAATCTGTTTGGTTGCACCAATCATGTCGTGGGAGGTCATGTCGTGCCACCCTTTCTAGCGTGCTAAGTTTGTTTTGTCACATCATTCTGTTTGGCATGACAAGAGAGCGCCCAGCCAAAACTCATTTCACAGTTACCTTGTATATTTCTTATAACAAGTTATTTATTGAGATTTGATCTAACAAAATTCAACTTATGTGTTGTATATGGTGTAAGTAACCCATTTTAGTTTTGCACAAAACCCATAGAGATTTTGAAATATCTAATTTTAATGTAGGCTATTTGTTAAGTGTTAGGAGAAATAATTACACTTGATCTCTTTCTCCACTAAAGTTTAAGTAATTAACAAGCCCCAAATACTTTTTAAACTTTGATATTACGCAGCGTGAGATGTAAGTTTTTTGTTTTAACTGTATCATCCTATCAGTTGCCAATCGATAGCTCACAGTAACTTTTCCAAAAGACAATAAACCAACCAAACAGACCCTAAATGCTCAATCCAACTATCAACATATCGGCAAAGTAAAGATAATTTCAACATCATGATAGCATTTTGTTTTCAAACAACTTGGTCCCACTTGTATTTCAGAAGTGTCCGTTCACAGCAGCTTATGGACCAAAGTGGAGCTCAAGGGGGCAAAAGGTTAGGTCGCCCGACCTCTACTGCTTCGGACGTGTCTACAGGACATATCTTGAGGCCAGACTTGTGGTTGTGGAGCGATGCGAGGGTGTTGGAGGAGTTGAAGAAGTTGGGGTCCGTCGCGACGTAGTCCTCGGAGCAGCTGCAAAGCGCGAGCGAGAGCTGGATATGCGAGGCCGCCTCCGCCTGCTGCGCCTAGCTCTTGCTACTGTTGCTCGACGGGCTGTGGCCTCTCCTCGCCGGCCGCCCCTGGAGCTCCCGCCGAGTGGGACGGGACCGAGAAGGAGTCAACTTTGGCGATGGTGTCGGGCCCTAGGGTTATGGCCGAGGCACGAGGTCCGCTCCCCAATGCTGAGTGGGCGACGACCGGCCACGGTCCGGCAGTGGCAGTGGCAGTGGCATAGAGTTCCGGAGCCATGATGCCGCGCGATGGGCAGGGGCACATGGAGGGGGAGAGCAGCGGTGGCGCAGCGACGTGGCTGGGCATGGGAGGATGCAGATGTGGCGCTGGAGATTCTTCTTTTTTGCAACGTGGGGCGAAACGCGGGACGAGCGGAGTGGAGGCAGGGCATGGGTCAGATTTGGGATTCTTTTTTTTTGTTGGCGACGTGGGGTGAAGGCGCGAGCCGATTTCGATTAAGGCCGAAGAAAACCATCGGGGCAGATGGTCACACTTCGTACTTCATACAATAGAGACTAGAAACATGAAAACTCTAATAGAACATATAAGATGACTATCTGGTATAAAATGTAAACAATAAACAAACATAATTTTATCGAATATGGCTGCCTGTGCAGGACAACTAAACACGAAGACACTACATACTTTTATATTGGCTTAAGTTGGCTGTATAAGATCCAAACACGTACTGCATACGTTTTAGATTACACTGGATTATGCTGGCTAAACCTAATAGAGGCAACCAATCAATCCCTGCGTGTTACGTGCTCTTTCAGTCTTTTGCAACGTGTGGTCCGCTAGCTATTCAGCTCAGGGGCTAAGGCAGTGCGTGAACGCGAACATCCTACCATGCATGCCTCCACCTGATTGACCGGTCCGTGTGAGTGTTCGCCGGCCTTCTGCTCTCCCCTTCGTCCAATCCAACCGGCGATCTGGCACGCACGATGCATGCCTTCACATCGAGTGGTCCTATAGACTATGGGTCACCATGTCCATTGTTATTTTGTTAATGCTCTGCTAAGAACGTCCGTCGAAAGGTCATAATGGCTAAAGTGAGTGAATAGCCTATTAAAAAATCTACAACAACACTTAAGCCAAGCGATAGATAATTACGAAGCGAAGTGAGTGTTGCACTAGCCTACCAAAAATGCAAGCCTCCTATCCATAATTCAAGTTGCTATGATCTCTAATTCACACAACAGGCTAAGTCACTACTCTCCAAGTTAGTGAGCTCTCAAAGACTAACTAAAGAGTCTCACTAACCACTAAACAAGACACAAGCTAGCTCTCAAAACTAATTTCACTAAAAAACTTAGCTACACTAGGAATGCAATGAATACCAATGAAATCCTCGGAGACAAGATGACGCAATGATTTTTTATCAATGTTCACTTGCTTGCCGGTAAGCTAGTCTCCGTTGTGGTGATTCACCCACTTGGAGGTTAACACGCTAATAGGCATCACACGCCTAACTTGCAATCGGGTGCCGCACACCCAACACAAAATGAGGATCCACAAGCCACGAGCAATCTACTAGAGTACCTTCTGGCTCTCTGCCGGGAAAAGATAAGAACGCCTCACAATTACCACGATCGGAGCCGGAGACAAGCACCACCCTTCGCTCGACGATCCTAGCTGCACCAAGCCGTCTAGGTGGCGGCAACCATCAAGAGTAACAAGCGAATCCCATAGTGAAACACAATCACTAAGTGCCGCTAGATGCAATCACTCAAAGCAATGCATTTGGATGCTCTCAAATCTCACTAGACGATGATCCAATCAATCAAGGTGAGTTAGAGAGTGTTGGCTATGCTCACTAGGGTGTATTCTCAATAGAAATGGCTAAGAGAGTGAGCCTAAGCCGACCAAACGATATTTATAGATTCCCCAAACAATAGAGCCGTTGGCTCAATATTTGGGCAGTCTGTGCACCGATCGGACGCGTTCGGCCGCTACTGCGATGCCACATGTCCCCTTCAAATGAAGTAGCTGTTGGCGCCCAACGGCTCTCTCTGCATACTATGACACGAGTTAATCAGACACGCTGTTAGAAAATGATCGAACGCTGAAGAAGTAGCGTCAGGTCGAGTCTAGAGTGCTCCCAGAGCTGTTGAGGACTGACTGGATGTGTCCGGTCTCACCAGACTAGACTCACACAACGTCAGGTCACTCTCCTCCACACACGCTGCTCCCTCTAACCGGACGCGATGCTCAGCGTCAGGTCACATGAAGTACTGAGCGTCCGGTCATGACAAAAAACTACACTGAGAGGTCCAGACCATGACCGGACGTGTCAGATCACCACTGATCGAACACACGCCAGAGTCCGGTCACCTCTACCTTAGTCGCTCACCTTGGGTCCAAATACCGGACGCGTCTGGTCCCAATACCGGACGTGTCCGGTCATGTCTGCAACATATGCCCGAGCTTGGGTAAAACACCGGTCGCGTACGGTCCCAAAGTCGGACGCGCCCAGTCGCCCTGTGACCAGCGCAATCAACTCCTTTTCAGCTCCAACTTCTTCACCCTTACACAAAAGTGTTAACCACCATGTGTATCACCTTGTGCACGTGTGTTAGCAACTTTTTACAAACATTTTCAAGGGAGTTAGCACTCACTAGAATCTAAATGCATATGCAAAGAGTTAGAACATCTAGTAGCACTTTGATAACTATATTTCACGACGAGTTTCACCCCTCTTAATAGTATGGCTATCTATCATAAATGTGATCACACTCACTAAGTGTCTCGATCACCAAAACAAAATAGCCCTATCAAATATACCTTTGCCTTGAGCTCATTTTGTTTTTCTCTTTCTTCTTTTCCAAGTCCGAAGCTTGATCATCATGACGTGTCCAACACCATCACCTTGGACTTCAATTGCTCCACCACTTGGATTGGTACTAACCTATCTCATACACACTTTGAGTCAAAGGTTAGCACTTTGGGTTTTATCAATTCACCAAAACTAAACTAGAGCTTTCAATCTCTCCCTTTTTGATAATTGATGACAACCCTTTCACAAAGATATGAATTAAAATCATTTTGAATCTATGTTGCTTGCCCAAGCATTTTTACCACGTGTAATGGATTTGGACAAGTTTCATGAATCCGAATTGGTAGCATTAGCTCCCCCTATATATGTGCTAAGAGTTTAGATTGAAGCTTGCACATAGGCATGGATTATAGTTGTGGGAGAGTAATGTCTACCAAATGATGCTAAGGTATAAGAGATGGACCTTTGAAGCGTGTGACGGACTAGGGTCCTAGGGGTTCCCCTAGGGGTGTTACCCGGATGGGTCATGGGCTAGCCCATGATCTATTGAAGGACGCGAGACAAGGTGGCGTGGACTTCAAGCTATTCCAGATTGACCTAGTTGGCTTACGATGAAAGTTAGATCCTATAAAAGGATTAGGATTCTCCCTATATAAGGAGAGGCACAATGCACCCCCTTGTACACACAATCATACAATCAATCCAACACAAAAGGCTACACGTCGACTGGACGTAGAGGCTATTACTCAACAAGAGGGCCCAAACCAGTATAAATCATTCGTCTCTTTGCATTTACTGTCGAGTTCTGCGTACGCCGAAGCCCTTCGAACATTGTCCCATATAACCCCATGACGAGTTATCGGTGATCAAACACCGACAACTAGCGCGCTAGGTAGGGGCTTTTGGTGACTTTGCGATCGAGAGCTCGGTGGACCTTGACAACATGATTTTCTCGGTGGGAACCACCTTCATCTTTGGCTCCTAGGTCTACAAGGCAGATGACAATGGCAAGCTCCAAAGTCATCTCATGGAGATCTCGGTGCCTCAAGCTTCACCAGACATCTCGACGACCATGCTGGATTGACTCACCAAGAAGTTTTTGTACCTCTCGATCTCCGATCCAACTCAGACACAGGAGGTCACCATTAATCAAGACTCCCACTCGGACACGTCACCTTTGTTTAGGCTAGAGACCCCATCTGAAGTCCAACATGAAGATCCATTTTGTTTTCCACTCGGACTCAAGAACTCAGCTTCAATCTATCAAGATACGATCAGCTACCTCATGCAGTTTGAGCAAGAGATCCCTCTAACGGGTGCCTAGAAGGGTTTGGTTCTATCCATCACACCCAAAGGGTGCTCGACTCGATACTTCTTCTATAGATCCATCTCGTCTAGTCGGCATGGTGGAACTCTTGCCTTATTAGGATAGTAGAACTCTTCCAGCCACCGACGACGATCACGGTTCTACAGAGATCTTGGATAGCGCGATGACTGCAGAATCTAGAACTCACTCGGCCATGAGGCACTCTAGAGAAGTCTTTATGGTCGGGCAACCACCTCAGATCCCTATGCCTAACCCACCAAATATCCAAGATGGAGAAGAAGCCTTGTCCGACATCTCCCCAGACACGGCGCCGCCCAATGGAGAGACGGATGAGTAGAGGATGGCTAGGGAAAAGAAGAGCAGAGCTCGATAGGCTCGACGCAACCGCGCCCAACACCGTAGGGAAGAGTGGGAGTGGTATCAGTCAACTTGTCAAGACGTTGAACAACAGCGCTTGGCTGCAGAAGTAGCATACGAACAATGTCTATGGGATGAAGAAGCAGAACAACAGCGTCGAGACCGTGATGCCGTCAGAGCCTCTGCATCACACAACCTTGAGCCTGAGTTCATGGAAGTAGCTAGCCACAGGGTCTTTACTACACCCTACACCAATGTATATGCTCTGGTAGAAGATATGGCGGCCATAGAAAACCCTACCCTAGATCAGCAATGACTCAAAGTCATTCTAGAATCCATAGCCTTTCTGATACAGGCTGCAAAAGCGACATCCCAAGCTAACCCTTCCCGAGGGCCAGATTCACGGGCACTGGCTAACTCCCGTCTAGGACCGTCGGGTAATCAAGGAGGAGGACAATGAGTACCAGTCCACTCTCATCCAGGGCCACAGGGTAACCAGAAACAGGAATCAGGGTGCCGCACAATCATCTTTCCGCCAGAACAACAACAGGGAGGGTAGAGGCAAGTCCGACTATAGAGAGGCTGGCATCTCACTGGACAGGTTCCCATGTTTCTCTGACAGACTACTCTCTGTCCGGCTTCCCTACAAGTTCAAGATGTCCAACCATACCAAGTGCGATGGGAAGACAGAACCCAACCAACGGTTGCGCATCTACTCTCAGTCCATCGAGTTGGCAGGCGACGACGATGACATTAAAGTGTTATATTTTCCCATGGCACTCGACATCGTGCCTCTCGCCTGGTTTGATAAGTTACGAGCCAACTCCATTGATACTTGGGGACAACTTCAACACAAATTTTGTGAAAATATTTGCGGTGTCCTCACCCACCCAAGTACTCGAAATGATGAAAGGACCTAGGATGCCACCTAGAGGGGGGATGAATAGGCGTTTCTAAAAATTAACACCTTTAAATGCGAAAATGATTTAGTAATGGGAGTTTCCAAGTGGAAACTCCAAATCAGAGTAATACAACCCCTCACAAGTTAGCCAATGAGTAAATAAACAATATTAAATAATCTGAGGAGCCTAGAACCTGCATCACAAGAGTTAGAACACGGATCAAATAAATTTAGCACAGAGCTCAAATACCGGACGTGTCCGGTAGACACGTGTTCTGTAGAATAGCCCCCCTTTCACAAGTTAGCCATAGAGTATATAAAGGATACTAAATAAGTTTAGGGAGCTAAACACCTACAACCAAAGAGTTAAATCAAAATACAATTAAGTTTGGCACAGGAATCAATACCGGACGTGTCCGGTAGGTATACCGGACGTGTCCGATATACACGGTTTCAGTGGAACAGCTCCAACTTGCTCCTTTTGATTTCTATCTTCAAAAACAAACTACAGGTATCTACTAGAGATGATAAGATACACAGAGAACCTACACAAGAGCTGGAGCAACACAAATATCGAAAGAAATACAAATTGAGACACGATATTTATTTTACTGAAGTTTGGACTCGTTCGAGTCCTACTCTCCGTTGAGGGGGCTGCGGGCGACCCAGCGAAGGTCAGCCCTAGAGGGTACCATGAAGGTCACTCTAGCCGGAGTCTTTTCCAACTCCTTTTCCTCCTTCCACTAGTTGATTCTAAGGCGGCGGAATCGACCGTTACAAACTTTCTGAGGCACACCACAATCTCTCGGATGCTCTCCGGCGACGCCTAGCTATCTAGGACTGAAGAGTCCAAGAGTAACAAATGCAAATAATGCAATTGACAATATGCACAAGTGCTCAAGTGGTTGGATTGCTCTCTTTTTGAATTTTTCTCAACCCACTAATGGATTTGGAAATTTGGATCACACACTCACTAAGAGAGGGTTTAGGAGAGTTGGCAAAGCTCAAAAACATGTATTGTAACTAGCAAAATCAGCAGCCTCCAAAGGTGGAGGCTAAGGGGTATTTATAGCCCCTTTAAAAACTAGCCGTTATGTAGTCGTTGGGCAATACCAGACACGTCCGGTATGACTTGCACTGCGCCAATGATAACTGAGTTACAATATGCGAGGTGTCGGAACTCCCGACAAATGCTGGAACTCCCAACTCACATCAGAACTCCTGACCCTCAGCTCATTTGAAAACTAGCCCTTAAGCTCTGGCCTGCTATACCAGACATGTCTGGTAGAATACCGAACACGTCCGGTGTGACCAGGCAGTCAACTCTCCAAGTTAGTAAAGCACAAGACGTCGGAACTCCCAATGATTGCTAGAACTCCCGACCATCGGAACTCCCAATGAACCAACACGAGAACACCAAGTATTTTACCGTGGCTAGGAAAATACCGGACACGTCCGGTATTGCCAGACCAGCAAAAAACATGTTAGCTCTTTTGTCTCTTAAACACTCAAAACTCACATGGGTTGGCATGAGCACTTATGAATAATTATCTATCAACATGATGTATCTCTCTTAATACTATGGCATACCTATTAAACTCAAGATCAAAGGAAAAACAAATTTATACCGCTTGAGTTGATCTCTTTTGAATTGATGCCGTCTCTTTCAATCTTCATCAAGTGAGGGTGCTAACATGTTGATATTGATCTTTTCACTTGACCATAGCCATCTTGAGCACGTGACTTGATTCCATTCATCAAATATGAATAACTCCAAATGCATCAAGTCACTTCCAACACTTTGTCCAATATAGATTTGATCCTCCACATCAATATGACCATCTTAGCTTGATTAGTACCTCAACTAAATGTAAGTAATTTCTTCTTCACCCTAGCTAGGTTCTTCGGCCACCAAGCCGTCGCTTGCCCTTCACCCTTGCTTAGTACCTCGAAACCTTTCCTTGCTATCTTCACCATCTCAAGCCATCAAGTCACATCTTGTATTGAATCATCCATTCATTTGTATTGTTATCTTTTTTTTATTTCAATTTAGCAAGCTTCAAATATGAGACCACTCCATATGCAATCCCTCATGTCTCATTAATTAATTCTTACCGTGCTTGCTTTCACATAGTACATGGAAATCCCATAATAAATAAACCTTTGTATGAATTCTATTTGCATTGTTGTCTTGTACTTGAACTAGATTATTTATATAACAAATTATTTTGGCTTTCATTAAGTACCTGTGAGATAATCTATTACCTGTCCACACTTAGCAAATGGGTTAGACCTTTAATCACGTTGTCATTCAATCATCCAAAACCCACTAAAGGGCTAGATGCACTTTCACCGACCACGAAGGCAAGGCATCTCCTGAAGCTCCGTGACTAGGGCTATCTGCCAAAGTAGAAACTTGGGGAATGGAAGGCGCCTGGAGAGCACCATATTCCCAATCTTGAGCCAGGTGAGATTGTTCTCTTTATGCCAGTTTATCCAGCATGGGTTAGGGTTGCTAGCATGTCCTTGTTTCCATGGGGTTTTGCATTATTATGGCATAACCCTGAATCATATGAACCCTAACTCCATCCTGCATCTATCGATCCTTGTTCATCTCTATGAAATTTTCCTTGGCATCCCCTCATCCATCACTCTTTTTTGCTACTTTTTCAAACTGAAATCGCACGTGGACACCACAAATCCATGTGTTTTAGGGGGGGGGGGTACCGGTATTCAATTCTACTTGGGGAGGAAGAATGAGTATGTCCACTATACCCTGGTTGATTCTATGAAGAACTAGAGGGCCAAGTGGTTTTATGTGGGGAACATGTGGCCCCCCTTGAAGTGCATAGCAACGCCGCTCATGTACCCAACAATCGCTGGGATAAAGAGACGCTTAATGCAACAGAACTTGAAGGGATTCGTCCTTTCATCAAGCAAATCCAAGCCATGAAGGACCAATGCCTTAGTGGAGTTGGAGTGGTTGCAAGCTTCATCAGGCGCCGAGTATAGCCTCTGCAGGAGAGGATACATTACGGGTTTGAGTACACTGGGTTAGAGGACCCTGCCCGAGTAACCATTGATGAGCTGATGGACAATGAAGTTCTAGAGAGAATTCAGAACGTGCTTGGGTTTGTACAGGTGGTACACTACCAGTATTTGGAGCATGATCATTAGAATCCACCAGCCATTGTAAGTAGATTGATATTGTGATATGTAAATATCTTAATATTTGTGAAAACTAACTCCTGTGTGTTGATGCAGGAGTTGGGGTGAAATTTCAATGATTTGCCCGCCACTCATCCGCATCTCAACTCTAGGGGAGTTGGCGGAAGCGGAGCGGTGTCTGGTGGAGCAGATGGAGGAAGTGTCTCCTCTGTCATCCCTATGGAGCAAGAGGCTGACAGTGACTGGAGGAACCCAAATTATTTCATAGTCTAGGTTAATACAAGTGCGAGGAAGACAACTGCTAGCGGGAAACGGTCGCTGGAGGCCAATGTCGCCACAAGCGTGAGTGGGCTAGTACCAAAGAGGCCCCATCGATCTTGTACCCTAAGACCAAGTAAGAGATGTCTAAAATATCTCCATGTATTCTGAATGTTTTCTTGTGTTAAATCCATCTCTTGAACGGCTACTACACATGAAGCTATGGAGGAACAACCAGAAGAGGAGGAGGAAGACACCTCGTATTTTATCAGACAGTAAGTATTCATTCTGAGTGAAGTCCTATACTAAATTCTAACATAGATATACTTGTTGACGTTGAATCGCTCTTGGCAGGATGCTGCCACCAGACCTTTTGAGCTCCCGAGTACCAACTTAGGGTGACGGGATTATGCTTGGACAAGATGCTAGCATTGTGAGTCATCAGGAGGACTCAGTACTGTTAGCATCAGTATCAAGCCTGGACCTGGGTCGATCATCTAGTGGTTTATCACTAGGGAAGCCCACCCTAAAGAAGAGATCTAGTGCCAAGTAAGTATCAAAGTTTCCACTGTATGGTATTTTGTTCCTAGGACATCACTTGACTGCTACTCATACCAGGGTACAAAAAACATTGAGTACTCGGGAGTAGAGTGAAGAGCCCTAGGTTGAAGAGAACCTGCGTACTAATAGTGACCGGGTGGAAGAAGGCCAGGCAGGGCGGGCCTATATCCCCACCTAAGGCCACTAAAGCGCCGCAACCGTAGGATCCAACATCCACTGATGGTGGGGCAGAACAGGCAGAGAAGTCAAGTACTGCGAAACATGTGGAGGTGTCATAGCCCCAAGTTAGCGGCGCTTGATGAGGGCGAAGCTCACCAGCTGCTGGGACCAGAGCTGACGGATTCTACCACCATTGAAGATGGGTAGAGTGCTAGCGTGAGTACTCCAAGTCCAAGTGTGCCTACGCCAGACGTGGCGATGATCAGTACCCGGCTGGCTGGTGAGGAAAAGTTCATCCTGGTGATCGGACCGCCAGACGTACAGTCCAGAGTTTGCTGGGTTAATGAAGTCTTTGTCTGGGTTGCTAAACTAGGCCTCTGTCTTCGATGGCCAGCTAAGAATAAGTCCTATACTTTGTTGCTTCGTGTGTGTTGATATTTTCTAGGTTCTTATCTCTGGAACAGTCGTATACCCAGGGCGCAGAGTTGAAGGCCTCCGTCAAGGTTCATGAAGTCCAGATAGAGCTAACCAAGCTAAAGGAGGAGTAGGCCAAGAAAGAGACCGAGTGGGAATCTACGCAGAAGCTCCATGAAGAGGCCCTCTGTATCCTCTATTCTTAGATTGGTGAAGCCGAGCGTCAGAAAGCGGCTGCCAAGAAGAGGAAGAGCGACGCCTTTGAATCTTTATTGAAGATGATAGCGAAGGCCGAGCTCTGTGATACCAAGTTGAAAGGTAAGAAAACTATACGGCTTCCCTGTAACTCTTGAGTGTAGTACTCGGTGATCATGATAATGATCATAAGTGTTCCTCTTTGCAGACGGGTAGGGCAAAACCTGGTGACTAGAGGGTGAGGTGAAAGATCTCAATGGAGCCCTAAGGACTCAGCACAATCAGGCTAAAGAGGTAACAGAATGAGCGAGTGAAGAACTCGCTCGAGCTAAGCTAATAAAGCAAGGAGCTAATCTTGATCTGATGCAGGCTCTGAAGTCGATGACCGATATGAAGGCCTAGCTAGAGAGGGTGCATACGGAGCACAACATGCTCTAGGAAGTTGTGAAGCCCCTTGCCCTCCTCTTTCGTAGGCCAAAAGACGGTGAAGAAGGTGGGTGGATATAGTGAAAGAAATCCCCAATCGTTTCGAGAGCTATGTACATGGAGCCGCTAAGGTCTATGTCCTGTAATGTACTCGGTATGCTCTAAGTGTTGTACCTAGCTATGGATCTCCATTAGGTAGCCACAGACTATGATGATGAAGGCCATCTTACTACCATGTGGAAAGAGCTAAGGAGGAAATCGATGGACTTACAACCACCATAGCAAATGAGCTAGACCTAAGGATGGAGAAGCTTAGCAAATAGGCTGTTGTAAGTTTGAAAAAACTTGTTAAGCAAGTGTGCTGGGTAGGCATGATGTAAGAAACAATATTCTTTTGCTTGCATAAGTTGTTAGTTAAATGAAAAACTTAGCCTGTAAATTTCAAAAGTAATGCGTCTTGTTGGGGTACTTAAACATCCGAAGATGGTTTATCCCAGTTAACTTGTCCGTGCAAAGTTAGCATCTTTTAGACTTGATAATCTTTTGAATAAGATTGTAGTATGTTTATGCTATAAGTTTGGTCTTGTAAAGTCCTTTAAAAAGGTGCTTAAGACTAAGTAGCCAAGTAAGAAGTGATCAGCAGTAGTCTATATGATTAGAATCATGTTAGACCCTTCCTGTCGATATTAAGTGCAGCGAAGTCACTTGTTCAAGGAACCCTTGTAGTGATTATTTGTTGTTGGGATCCCTGCCCCATAGCTAACGAATCAGGTACCCTGCTTGTGGGAATCACCCTAGCTAGGATGACATGAGATAGTCAGACTAAATGTCAGTAGTTGGCTCCTAGCCAAGGAGATGTGAGCCATCTGAGTAGGAGGCATATCTCGTATAATATAGCTTGGTACTCGGTATACAGTGTAAGAACTATGTGTTGAGTAACTTTATCATATTTAGAGATGTGTAGCTACGCAATCAGTCAACTGTATATCTCATATATGATGTGACAAAGGCTATAACAAAGAGAGACAATTGGGAAGTTGTGTATCTTGCATAAAAGTAAAAAGATAGGTTCATCGTAGCGAAGAACATTGACTCTGTATTAATAACAAAGAATCTAAAGTACATAAGCTAGAACACTGAATTCAAGAAAACTACTTAATAATATTAAGCGTAAAATCTCCATAACTGGTCAATGTTCCAAGAGTTAGGCACATGATCGCCATCCTCTATGATTAACTCGAAGGAGCCTGGCCGACTAACTTTGGAGACGATGAAGGGGCCTTCCTAGGGGCTGAGTAGCTTGTGTCGTACTGATGTATTCTGGATACGTTTGAGGACTAGGTCTCTGACTTGAAAGGTATGGGGGTGCTCGTTCTTGTCATAGTGACATCATAGGCCTTGTAGGTACCTAGCAGACTAGAAGATTGCGTTAAGTTTGATTTCTTCGGCACTGTCAATTTCTAGCCATCGGTTTCGTCTGCTTTACCTTGATTGTACTGTTCAACCCTGGGAGAGTTCCATATCAAATCTGCTGGTAAGATGGCTTCTGAGCCATAAACCAAGAAAAAGGGAGAGTACCCTATTGCTCTACTCTACTGAGTGTGTAGTCCCCAAACTACCTTGGGTAACTCATAGATCCACTTGCTGTTGTAATCCTTAAGCTCGTCAAATAATCGAGGCTTTAATCTGGCTAGTAATTTGCCCATTAGCCCTCTCTACTTGACTGTTTGCTTGCAGGATGAGCAATGGAAGCATAGTCGATGCTGATGCCATAATCTTGAGCCCAACTTCTGAACTTGATAGCTATAAAGGGTGAGCCAAGATCTATAATGATCCAATTGGGCATGCCAAACCGATACATAATTTGTTGCATGAACTCAACTGCCTTTGTGATGTTGAACTTCATGAGTGGCTTGTACTCTATCCACTTAGTGAACTTGTCAATAGCCACATAGATGTACCTAAACCACCCGGTGCGTGTTTGAGAGGTCCAACCATGTCGAGCCCCCAGCATGAAAAAGGCCATGATGGAGGATACAGATGAGGTTGTGAGCTAGGGACGTGGGCTTGCTTGGCAAAGAACTAATAGCCCTTGCAGTGTCGCACCAACTCTTCTACGTCCTTCAGTGCTGTAGACCAATAGTACCCAGATCTGAAAGCCTTGCCGACTAAGGTCCTAGAGGCTGCATGGTTGCCAGAACACCAAGAGTGAATTTCTTCCAAGATCTGTTGCCCTTCTTTAGGTGTAATGCATTTGAGGAGAACACCTAGATGACACGCCTCGCTAGTAGAACTTGTCTCTAACTAAGACATAGTTCTTGCTTCTATGCATGATCTGCTCTGCTTCTACCTTGTCAGTAGGTAGCTTATGATCTTGGATGTAATCAATGAATACTTGTGTCCATGCTGGGTTGACCACTAGTACCTAGACGTCAGGAGTCAGAGTACTGGTGGATGTGGAAACTTCTTGTTTGATTGAAGGGACTTGGAGTTCCTGAACAAACATGTCAGGGGGTACCTAGGCTCTATCTAATCCCAATTTGGCCAAAACATCAGCTGCAACATTTGATGCCGACTTCTGTGCAGTAAACATCCATGGTCTCCTTAGTGCAGTCCCAATCCTTGTTGACCTGGTTGATGACCACCGAGGAGTCACCATAGACGAGTAAACACTTGATGCTAACTTCTGCATAGTAGACTGCTATTCGGAGGCCATGAAGGAGGGCCTCGTACTCGACGTTATTGTTGGTAGCAGGCCAAAGTATTTGTAGAACATACTTAAGCTGCTTTCCATCTTAAGATATGAAGAGAACGCCAATGCCTGTGCCTCCTAGCTTGAGGAAACCATCGAAATACATCTTCTAAAGGTCGAGAATAACTATCGGAGTAGGCTGCTGGGCTTTGGTCCACTTGGCTATGAAATTAGCCAAGACTTAAAATTTGATAGCCTTGCAGGAGACGAACTCGATGTTCTGAGCTCCAAGTTTGATTGACCACTTGGATATGCATCCTATTGGACCCCGATTGCGTAGGACGTCATCAAGTGGGAAGTTGGATACCACTATTACCTTGTGCTCGTCAAAGTAGTGGCATAGCTTGCGTGAAGTGATCAAGAGGGCATAGAGGAGCTTTTGCACATGTGGGTACTTGGCCTTTGATTCTGATTGCACCTCGCTAATATAATAGACAGGTCATTGTACCTTATATACATGCCCTTCTTTAGCCCACTCCACAACTATTGTCATGCTGACTACCATAGTAGTAGTTGCAATGTAGAGTAGGAGTGGTTCATGCTTCTCGGGTGGAGTAAGTATTGGAGAGGTGGACAGGTACTCCTTGAGCTTCTAGAAGGCTTCATTAGCTTCAGTTGTCCACTCGAACTTGCTCGACTTCTTCAATAACTTGAAGATGGGCAAACCTTTCTCCTTGAGTCATGAGATGAAATGATTGAGGGTAGCCATGCACCCTATCAGTTTCTAAATATCTTTGATGCAGTGAGGTCGAGTCATCTGAGTGATTGCTTGAATCAATTTCATACTAGCTTTGATACCCCAATGGCTCATGAGGAAACCTAATAGCTGCCTCGAAGGAACTCCAAACACACACTTTTGTTGGGTTAAGTGTCCTCTTGTACTCACGAAGACTACCAAAGGTTTGTTTCATGTCTACGATCAGAGTAGAGGGGTCCTTGGTCTTGACGACGACATCATCCATAGGTTTCTACATTTTCACTGATCTGTTTGCTTAGGCACGCTTGGATAGCCCGTTGATAGGTTGCACCAGCATTTTTTAACCCAAAAGACATGGTCGTGTAGCAGTAGGCACCAAATAGAGTGATGAAGGTTGTCTTACTCTGATCTTCTTTACGGAGGGCAATATGATGGTTGCCCAAATAGCAATCAAGGAAGGATAAAAGAGTCGACCCGGCCGTCGAGTTTGTGATATGATCAATGTGAGGTAAGCCAAAGGGATCCTTTGGGCAATGCTTGTTGAGATCCGTGTAGTCAACGCACATGTGCCACTCTTTCGAGTTCTTCTGAACGAGTATCGGGTTGGCAAGCCAGTCCGGGTGAAGGATTTCCCTAATGAAATCGGCTGCCAATAGCTTGGTAATTTCCTTCTTGATTGCCGCCTTCTTATCTGGTGAGAACCATCGTAGACGTTGCTTGATCAGCTTTGAGCCGGGGTTTAAATTCAATTTGTGCTCAGCCAACTCTCTCGAAACACCTGGCATATCAACCGACTTCCACGCAAAGATATTCTTGTTTTCCCTGAGAAAGTTGGTGAGCGTGAGTTCCTATTCTTTTGAGAGGTGGGCGCTGATGATAGCCGTCTTAGAGAGATCACCAGTACCCAGATCAATCTCAATGGTATCCGTCTTAGAGGGCGATGCGATGATTCCCGCCTTCTTAGTCGGAATCTCCATGTCTTCTGGCTTAGTCTACTATGCAAGGTTGGCAATCTCCTATGCTTCATAGGCTTGCTGTGCTTTGGCTGCAATCTAGATGACTTCCATGTCACAGTCGTATGAGCGCTTGAGGTCGCCTCGGAAGGCGAGTATGCCATTGGGACCCAGCAAGTTGAGCATGAGGTACGGGTATTGTGGAACGGCCATGAACTTCGCCAAAGCAGGTCGATCGAAGATAGCATGGTATGATGATTCAAAATCAGCCACCTCAAATTTGATGAACTCTATTTAGAAGTTGTTTGGGTTACCAAACGTGACCGGTAGCGTGATCTGTCCGAGTGGTATAGCGGCCTTGCTGGGTACTATCCCGTAGAAGGGGACGTTAGAGGGTGTAAGTAGGCTGGTGAAATCCAAGCCTATCTTCTTTAGTGTATCTGCAAATATTATGTTCAATCCTACGCCACCATCGATCAGGACCCTGGGGACTGTCATGCCAGCTATTGTTGGACCCAGGACGAGTGGATAGTGGCTGATGTTAGTCATGCTAGTCCATTGATCTCCAGCTTCCCTGAGTGCTCATTTGATGAAGACGATAGCCCCACAAAGATCATTGCGATTTGGACCTTAGACTATTGAAAGCCAAGGTCAGTGTTGTTGTCTCCATCTTTGTTGTTATCAGCTTTACCCTTGCCATTGTTGGTCTTATTATAGAAACCCAGTTCTTGAAGTTGTTTGCACTCGGCCGCCATGTGCTTGGTGTTCTTGTGGAATGGGCATGGTAAGTTCTTGAGGTCTTCAAACTTCTTGTTGTTTTTGTTAGACTTCTTGGACCTATCCATGGAAGCAAGGGTGTTGTCGGATCCTCTCTTTCTGCCAGACTGCCCACCCTAATTGCTTCTAGGGTTGTAGCCTTTATTGTCTTGTTGGCAGCGTGGGAATCATTCATGAGTACGCTCCTCAAATGCAATCATCTTCTATATTGTACGCTTGAATTCCTCGACGGTCTCTGGATTATCATCACAGCACTTTTCAAGCTGCCACTTGTACTTGATCCCATTAGTGAAGTGATCGATCACCTCCTTGTCTATGATATCATAGACCTAGGCTCGTAACTCAGCAAAACGGCGATAATACTGTTGGAAGGTCTTGTCTGGTTTCTGCTTGCAAGTTCTGAGCTCGTTTGAAAGTGCATCTAGCCCTTTAGTGGGTTTTGGATGATTGAATGACAACGTGATTAAAGGTCTAACCCATTTGCTAAGTGTGGACAGGTAATAGATTATCTCACAGGTACTTAATGAAAACCAAAATGATGTGTTATTATATAGACAATCTAGTTCAAGCACAAGATAACAAATGCAAATGGAATTCATGCAAAGGCTTATTTATTGTGGGATTTCCATATACTATGTGAAAGCAAGCACGATAAGAATTAATTAATGAGACATGAAGGATTGCATATGGAATGGTCTCATATTTGAAGCTTGCTAAATTGAAATGAAAAACATAATAATACAAATGAATGGATGATTCAACACAAGATGTGACTTGATGGCTTGAGATGCTGAAGATAGCAAGGAAATGTTTCGAGGTACTAAGCAAGGGTGAAGGGCAAGGGATGGCTTGGTGGCCGAAGAACCTAGCTAGGGTGAAGAAGAAAGTACATGCATTTAGTTGAGGTACTAATCAAGCTAAGATGGTCATATTGATGTGGAGGATCAAATCTATATTGGACAAAATGTTGGAAGTGACTTGATGCATTTGGAGTTATTCATATTTGATGAATAGGAATCAAGTCAAATGCTCAAGATGACTATGCTCAAGTGAAAAAATCAATATCAACATGTTAGCACCCTCACTTGATGAAGATTGAAAGAGATGGCATCAATTCAAAAGAGATCAACTCAAGCGGTATAAATTCGTTTTTCCTTTGATCTTGAGTTTAATAGGTATGTCGTACTATTAAGAGGGATGCATCACATTGATAGATAATTATTCATAAGTGCTCATGCCAACCCATATGAGTTTTGAGTGTTTAAGAGACAAAAGAGCTAACTTGTTTTTTGCTGGTCTAGCAATGATACCGGACGTGTCCGGTATTTGCCCAGCCACGGTAAAATACTTGGTGTTCTCAGGTTGGTTCGTCAGGAGTTCCGGACAATCGTTAGGAGGTCCAATGTCTTGCGCTTAACTGACTTAGAGAGTTGACTACCTAGTCACACTAGACGTGTCTGGTATAGTAGGCCAGAGCTCAATGGCTAGTTTTCAAATGAGCTGAGGGTCAGGGAGTTCTGACGGTCGGGAGTTTCGACATTCGTCAGGAGTTCTGACACCTCACATACTATAACTCAGTTACCGTTGGCGCAGTGCAAGTCATACCGGACCTAGTCTGGTATTGCCCAATGGCTACATAACGGCTATTTTTCAAAGGGGCTATAAATACCCTTTAGCCTCCACCTTTGGAGGCTTTTGATTCTGCTAGGTTACAATGCATGTTTTTGAGCTTTGCCAACTCTCCTAAACCCTCTCTTAGTGAGTGTGTGATCCAAATTTCCAAATCCATTAGTGGGTTGAGAGAAATTCAAAAAGAGAGCAATCCAACCACTTGAGCACTTGTGCATATTGTCAATCTCGTGATTTGCATTTGTTACTCTTGTACTCTTTGGTCCTAGACGGCTAGGCGTCATCGGAGAGAACCTGAGAGATTGTGGTGTGCCTCGGAAAGTTTGTAACGGTCGATTCCACTAGCTCAGAATCAACTAGTGGAAGGAGGAAATGGAGTTGGAAAAGACTCCGTCTAGAGTGACTTTCATGGTACCCTCTAGGGCTGACCTTCGCTGGGTCACCCGCAGCCCCCTCAACGGAGAGTAGGACTCAAACGAGTTCAAACTTCGGTAAAACAAATATCGTGTCTCAATTTGCATTTCTTTCAATATTTGTGTTGCTCCAGCTCTTGTGCAGGTTCTCTGTGTATCTTGTCATCTCTAATAGGTACCCTGTGGTTTGTTTTTGAAGATAGAAATCGAAAGTAGCAAGTTTGGAGCTGTTCCACTAAAACCGTGTATACCAGACGTGTCCGGTATACCTACCAGATATGCCTGGTATTGATTCCTATGCCAAACTTAATTGCATTTTGATTTAACTCTTTGGTTGCAGGTGTTTGGCTCCCTAAACTTATTTAGTATCCTTTATATACTCTATGGCTAACTTGTGAAAGGGGGGCTATTCTCTAGAACATGTGTAGACCGAACATGTCCGGTATACCTACCGACACGTTCGGTATTTGAGCTTAGTGCTGAATTTATTTGATCCTGTGTTCTTATTCTTGTGTTGAAGGTCTAGGCTACCTTGGATTGTTTAATATTGTTTATTTACTCATTGGCTAACTTGTGAGGGGTTGTATTACTCTGATTTGGAGTTTCGACTTGGAAACTCCCATTACTAAATTGTTTCCATATTTAGAGGTGTTAATTTTTAGAAACACCTATTCACCCCCTCTAGGTGGCATCCTAGGTCCTTTCAAGTGGTATTAGAGCCAGGTTCTCACCTAAAGCTTCACCACCATGAGAAAAGGATGTCGACGCCTATCGAGTTGGAGCTGGTGCTTCTCCAAAATGATGGTTCAAACTTTCTACCTTGGTCAATTCATGTACTCAATGCTTCTAGGGATATTAGTCCTCTTGTTGAGCATATTATGGATGCAAGCATACCTCTTCCTATAGTTGATTGGAGCAACTACAAAAATTTATCAAAAGGTGAAGAGATATGCGTGCAACTCAATGCTCAAGCTACTAATGTCATGTTGAGTACATTGAGTGTAGAGGTTCAAGATGAGGCAATCTTCAATGGACAACCACCTCCGGAGAGTGCTCATCTCATTTGGACTAGGCTTGTTGAGTTATATGGAAAATCCAAATGTGATGATGCACTTGAGATTGAGTCAATGGAAAATTTGTCCATTGTGTCTTAATGCAGCGGAGAAGCCTCACAAGACCTCAAGAGCACCGATCCGGAGCAAGAGGTGCAAGCCGAGGATACTGCGCTAGTCTGCCAGCACCTACCGGACGTGTCTGGTATACCATATGTGTCCGGTATGGCTGAATCAGCAGAGCAGCAAACCGCTGTTTGCAATGATGCTCAAGCTCAGTGGCGGCCAAGTGATGAGTCAACCTAAGTATCTAATGAAACTCATCACTTATGTCTCATGGCCAAGAAAAGCAAGAAGAAGAGTAACAAGAAAGATCAAGAAAAGGAGAAAGCACAAGTGGATGATCAAGATAAGGGTGATGTTGAAGTTGAAGACAACTACAACCTTGATCATCCCAACCGCAAAGACAAGTTCATCATCATGAAGCTAGTTGAGAAGAATGATGAGCTAGAGGAAGAGAATGAGAAGCAAGAGCAATCACTTCAACAGCAAGAAATGTTTCTCATCTCCATGTTAGAAGAACTAAAGGAAATCAATGAGAGGTTTGGAAAATTGTCAATTGAGCATGCTTTAGTTACTAAGTCCTCTTCTAGTGTTTCACAAGTAGAGAAGGAAAACTTGGAGCTCAAGGCAAGTCTAGATGAACTATCAAGCAAGTATAATGCGCTACAAGCAAACTATGTTCATCTAAAGTGCTCTCATGAGGAAGTAGTAGAATCAAGCATCATGCTTGAGGTGGCTCATGAGGTTGTGATCACATCGGTAAAATTTTCTCAATCTCTGACACATTCACTCACTAGTACACCATCTCAATTAAATATTTCATGTACTAATGAGTGTACTCCTCAAGCAAGCCAATCTTCGATTGAGCCAAATCTCATAGAAAACATAGAGCTCAAAGAAGAGGTGGAAAGATTAAAGAAAGATGTGATTCGGTTGAAGGATAAGGAGAAAGCACAACCTTCTCAAGATAACCATGATAACATGGTGACGAAGCTTGAGAAGGGTTCAAACCTTACTTCCTCCAAAGCCCAACAAAAGAATCACATTTCAAGCAAGGCCAACACAACCAAGAGCAAGAAACATGGAAAAAGGTTATGCTATGGTTGTGGATTATATGGACATGAGTGGGCTATGTGTCCACATAAGAGTTGGCCTGACAAGTGTGAAGCGGCCGAACAAAAGGCCTCAAACAAGTTGGCCAACCAAAAGAAAAGTGATGGACAACGTGCTTGTCTCATATACAAGAAATTAGGGCATCCTACCAAGAAATGCCCAATGCACAAAGAGGCAAGAAAGGAAGCCCAAGTTACAACAATAAGATGCTATGGATGCAATGAGATGGCCACAAGGTTGATAGATGTCCATACAAGCAAAACAAGCATAGAGCAAACAAAGGCCGCATATGCTATACTTGTAGAAGAATGGGGCATCTAAGATATGAATACCCAAATGGTAACACTCCTAAGCTGAACACATTTGTTTATAATGATATGCTTAGGAAGACCACAAATAGAGTTAGCACTAGCAAGGTGATGTGTTCACCACAAACTCTAGCTTCTGCTCCCGAAGACCCGATGGTTCCCGCCGTTGCCTTGGTTATCGTCGCTGACTCATCTGCTGCTGGCGCCAATTGACTCCTTCTCTGGCTGCCGAGCAGTCAGGGACTCCGGGACGGGAGCCGCCAATGTTGCCTCCACCCCAGGTTTAGCCCTTGGCTGTTTGACAGTTCCGGACTGGCGAGGTTAGATCCTCCATATGCTTTGCACTACATCAGATCGGCTCGTCAGTCACCAGAAAAGTTAAGAAACTACAGTAAAGTAACTCCAAGACAAGGGTACTTATGGTTTGGTCTACTGGTTCAATTTCTTCAACTGGCGGTGCTTGCCCGAGCCCCCAGATGCCTACTGCTCTGGGACCTTCTTCGCCTGCCGCTCTGGGTTTACCTCCGCCTGTTGCTCGGGGACTCCCATCGCTTGCCCTATAGGGACTCTCGTCGTCTGCTAGGTGGGGACTTCCCTCGCCCACTGCTCAGGGACTTCCCTTTTCTGCTGCTCGATGACTTCTTTGCTTCCCCTTGATTGATCCTTCACGCACATGCTGCGCAAAGGCTCCTTCGTGCTTGGTGGAGGAGCCAACGGAACTTCGTCGTTATTAGACCAATCAAACACCGCAGTCCTTCGCGTTCGAGTGGTCTGATCATCACCAAGCGAGATGCCGCCTAGTTTGAGGGGAGCAGCAGCCGTCATCTTCCTATTCTTCTAGGCCGGTTTGTCTGCTGCTGCCCTCTTCCTCGGGCTTTCTCTAACTGTAGCACCCGGTCTTAAGAACAAAACTAGATACACAACATATGTGAGCCTAGGAAGTCAAATCTCACATCTAGCTACAAATAAGGGTAATATCGAAAGACAATGCTCAATATATAATGTACTTAGTATGAAGAATATAACCTTAGCTAGCAAACAGCGGAAAGACAACTCCGATCTTCGGGTGAAGACTCCAAATCCATAGGGACAACTGATTGGTTGATCACATGCCTAATTCCTCCAAACTCTAGTAATCTGGTACCCATCTGGAATTTTTCCAAATATTTGAAAAGTAAAGCATGCGTAAGTACATATCGTACTCAATAAATATAACATAGGGTTCATGAGGCTCAAAAGGCTGACACTGGTTTAACTGTGATTAGCTTTTATTTGTCACAATTTTAGCAAAGGAGTAGCAACAAGTTCATCATAAGCCCATAAACACATGATTAGGTAAACATGAATAATGAATAGCATAAACAGTAATCATTAGTGAGCATCTTCATCATCAGTGAGTCGTGATTTACCCTTTTGCATGAGGTAGCTAATCTCTTGACCCACTTCTAAGGAAGGTTGGTAGGGTTCACTATGAAGCCTTTCAAAGGTTCGTCTAACAAGTTAGGGCCATTAGATTCACTCGGCAAATAGATATAGGAACCCCCTTGTCGAATGGCACAATTCCATCACGGCTATACACATAAGAGTAGAGGTTGTCCTATACCCGATTCGTCAAGCCATTCTTACAGCCAATAAAGGTAACCGCTAACAAGTTAGAAAAGGTCCACATACTGAGCTAAAGCTAGAGCCATGTAGCCCTCATAGCTGTACTGTAAGTCCTGGATAAATCACTTACAGATATGTCCTTAGGGAGAGGAATCTAGAGCACCATAAAAATAGCCCAATGCTCTAGCCCCCTTGTTCAATGTTGCTAAAAAGCATCTTTTAGTGTTTATTGCATATACCATTAGTCAAGTTACAAGATCATGGTTGTAGTTGAGCACTAGTATCATACTACCCAATGCAATACCCCATAGGTAACAGGTACAAGGTAACAAAGTACTAGGAAATCCTTAGTGGCAGTCAAGGTAGACACATGCAGTATGAATTAAATGATTAAAGGTGTATAGGGCAATAAGGAAGATCCCATGCTATACTTGCCTTAACACTTGCTCAAACTTCCTCGTTCTTTGCTTCTGGTCATCATCAGCTTCTGATCTTCAGCGCTCACAAGCAGTTCTCATTCTACTCATAGCAAGCACCACACATAGGGAAACATACAAGCAGCAACTAAGAACAGTACACCACTCAAGATAAAATAACGTACTAAAAGAGAGCTAATTCTACGATCACAAGATCACAAGAAACGCCAATAACAGAACTATCGTTAAAAAGAAACGAACATCGAGAGTTTTATATATATTATAAAAAGAAAAGAAAAGCCTTCATGCTTCTTTTATTTTAATTGAGTAAAACCATGTAAAAATTATTAAGAGCAGATTAGTCAAAACATAACTTAATTTAAAACTCAAGTTGAAACTACTCATATTTTATTTATAAACAATGCCATATAATTTAATCAAGTTAAACTTTTACTTTACAAAAAGAAAAGGATATGAGAGCATCTAGACATGTTTTATATGATTGTGTTTGAGCCTAACAAATTATAATAAAAACATATTTAAGTTGATATTAATCAATCTAATATTCATTTATAAAAGGCCGACATGACAATACTCGATTACTTTTAATTCATAAACTAGTTGCATGTATATTAATTAAATTAATATTTAGTTTATAAATCACTAGCATGTAAGTATGTAACACGTCAATGCCGCTGTTAGGATGTAGAATAAACGGAGAAGAACTCAAACATGCAAATGCTCACCAGCAATAGAAACAGGACGACGACCATGGCAGGCTGGGCAGGAGCAGGATTAGAAGGTGGCAGCATAGCTCAAACAGGGATTCAGGGTCTGTCTCGATGAAGATCCCCATGTCTACGAGTTCTCTGTCCATGCAAGCGGCACACGCGGCGATATGATTGGTGCTCAGCATCCAGCTGCTGGAGCGGGCGTCAGCGGCCTGCTACACAGGCTGAGCTGCACATACGGTAGGAGCTCTGGTCGTCCGTTGCCTGAAGGTCATGGAAAGACATACGTACAGAAACTGTATATGTTCATAGAGAGGTGATGAGGAACAGGCAACATCGATAGTGCTATTACGAGTCACAGAAAGAAGAAAAAGGATTTCGAGAGATTGACCAAGAGCTGCTGTAAACATGACCATGGCCTGACTGCTGCCCTGCTTGACCCTTCGTGGCCGGCTCACATGCAGGATCGGACTCGACCAAGATGAGGTAGGGTCGATTGTAGTGCACAATGGTATGCTGGTTGAGGAGAAGGGTCGCGGGATGTCCAAAAGTCACTCAACGATGCTGCTCCATGAAGGTTTGCCAAAAAAGTGACCGGAAAAGAGAAAGAAGGGGACACGGTCAACCGCTGATGGATTGATGAAAGGAAAGATACTTCAGCATTGAGAGAGATCTACCTTGTGGCGACAGCGACAGTGATGGCGACGGCGAGAGGAGGAGAAAAATCTAATTTACTACCCGAGGGATTTCCCAAACTAGGGGCTCCCCTTACAGTAGTTTTGGTGTGATTTGCGCAAGGGGTTGGTACAGATTTATAGGAAGAAAAACTTTCTACATCTACATCAACTAGCAATATGGTACTAATTGATGTTGCACCCTCCACATTTACTAATAGGACTAAATAATCATTAAAGCACATTAGTAAATAAATGCATGGGCCTTTAGGATTTATCAGGATTATTGCACATTGGGCTTTGAGCGTTGACGGAAAAAACATGATATTTTATTATTTTCGGAATTGATTAATTTCGTGGATAAAATAATTCTAGAAAAGTCTAGAATTGATATTTAAGCCACGAAAAATACTCTGAGACCTCCGAAAATTTGGGGAAAATTCTCAGAGCCACTTTGAAACATGATGAACCCAAATAAAGTATCTAGAGCTCATAAAAATATTGTTGGGAACTTGGAACATAAAGATTAAGGTGAAGGAGGTAGGAATTAAATTCTAGGAAGAAGCTGGAAAATTCCTAGAGATAGATATTTGTCTCCTAAACGTATAAAAAACACACACAATTTGCACATAGAAACACAAGGTGTGACCGGCATGAATGCAACAAACACGTTTCTACCTTATGATAAATTTTAAATTAATGAAAATTTTATTTTCCTATGTTTTCATGAGCATATAAATTCCAAATTAATTCATTTTAGCTCTAATCCAAATTTTAGGGTGTTACAATTCTACCCCTCTTAAGATGAATCTCGTCCTCGAGATTCGGAAGACGTCGACTATGAAATAGGGATACTTCGTCTTTGGATTCTTCTTTACCTTGCACACCTGTTAATCTTACTCCAAGTATTTTGCCAAACTGATTCCAAGATTCTGAAAGGTATCCCAACAACTCTCAGGTAACTCCAATCACTAGGCCACCTTTCCTTTCTAGTCCATAATATCAATTCTGTTTCTTCATATGTTCACCTTCCAACGAAGCCTAACGAACCTCTTGGTCAGAAGGATATTCTACTACTAATCCTCAAAACATTAATGATTCTAGTTAAGTTACCCAAACTTGGAACACAATTCTTAGTTCTTGGTGTCACCCGAACCTTCTTAGCACAACTCTCCATTGCTAACGGCATCGGCTGCGACTTTTACTTCTCCAAGTGATAGCATTTTTTCAAGTCATAAACAATATCATTTCAACAAGGATATCATAAGATCAAGACCAACTTAGTGAAGATGTCCTGTAGATTCTTGTGACCCTCCGAGATGTCACCCTTACTTCCAAAAAGATAGTACTTCCATGCTTCACAATGGATAACTCCAGATAACATGCTAGGTAGTTTAACTCATGCTTCCTTAGCTGACTTAATGAACAAGCCACTTCTTTTCTTCTCGTATAAGGACACATTCCACACCCTGACAAGGTCCATCATTGTAGATATGAAGCTCTCGAATGGATCTGGCAAAGCTAATACTTAGGTTTTACTCCAACCTCTTCTAAGATTCCTTCAAACACTTAGTTGAGGTCTCTTGATCTAAACTAACTTAAAAGCTTCTCTAGTAACTCTATCAAAATCTTGATGATCTTGGTTAAACCTTCCTTGAACCTTCAATCAAACCTCATTGAAACTTTGAGTTTCTCTCACATCTTTAGGTACCACCACGCTTCCGTTGCATAAACTAGAATGTAGGGTACTTCATCTTGTAAATTCTTCAACTTGGCTACCCCCTTAAGAAGAGATAAACTAGGGGACACCAAAGTATAGTTTGCACATTCTTTTAGATTAGCTAACTAGTATGAAGTCATTCTAACATCCTGATGGTACTCTTGTATATGGGCAAGAACAAGAAATCTAAAATTCCTCGCGAGCAGAAAAACAGCAGCGTTGTAAAATAGGTTGTAACTATCATTCTGTTAATCCAATAATGTTGTAGCTTATACCATTGGAAAGCTTATAAAATTCTCCACAACTTCCTTATAGAACACTTTGCCAAATTATGCAGTTAACTTGGTCGACATTAGTGCACAATAGAAACTATTTCAGGTTTCAAACAGCACAGATGCATCGCCTTGTGATTTTTGTATCTCCAAAATATCTATCAGGGTGATTCTTCCGCTCAGAGAAAGATATTGAAGTCTACTATTGTCCAGAATTCCCTCATGATTTTTATGATCATCCAAGATTAGAGATATAAGCCGAAGAGTGCAGACTGCTCCGAAAAGACAGGATAGGGGAAAACAGAAGAAAACCATAACCTAACTATTTATTTCACTAATCCTTATACCTTAGGCCTATGAACTAAATGAAATTGTGGGAACACTCAACAAGATCATTGCAATCATTACAAAGATTCAAAACAATCATAAGCATAATGACAATTCAACAAGCAATAAAGATGCATAATTCAATCATTGACTCAACTTGTGATACTATCGTCCTCATTATGCTAGGGGTAACAATCCTAAGACTTATCTTCAGATTACGCAAGAAGGTGGTGAGGAACAGTTCTAAAAGCATATCAAACCAAGGAGTGAAGATGAGAACAAAGACTTCAAAATAAGCACCAAGGTAGAGATAAATAGCAAGGGTAGAGATATAGTAGAGAAGAAAATATCAAGGTTCATAGATCAAGGATTTTTGTAGCAACTTATAAACATTAAAACGACCAGTTTCTACTAGGCTTGCGTTCTACAGTCAGCATTGCTCTGATACCACTTTGTAGCACCTAGTTTTAAGAACAAAACCAGATACACACCATATGTGAGCCTAGGAAGTCAAATCTCATATATAGCTATAAATAAGGGTAATATTGAAAGACAATGCTCAATATATAACGTACTTAGTATGAAGAATATAACCTTAGATAGCAAACAGCAGAAAGACAACTCCGATCTTCGGGTGAAGACTCTAAATCCATAGGGACAACTGACTGGTTGATCACAAGCCTAATTCCTCCAAACTCTAGCAATCTGGTACCCATCCGGAATTTTTCCAAACATTTGAAAAGTAAAGCATGCGTAAGTACATGTCGTACTCAACAAATATAACATGGGGTTCATGAGGCTCAAAAGGCTGACACTGGTTTAACTGCGATTAGCTTTTATTTGTCACAATTTTAGCAATGGAGTAGCAACAAGTTCATCATAAGCCCATAAACACATGATCAGGTAAACATTAATAATGAATAGCATAAACAGTAATAATTAGTGAGCATATTCATCATCAGTGTTATTAGTGTTCATCATCTATTCCGTAAATGTTCTAAGGCCAGCTCGTGACCGTGAGCACGGCTGATATACCAATTTTACACTCATGCAGAGGTTGTACACTTTCACTATGAGTCATGATTTACCCTTTCACACGAGGTAGCTAATCTCTTGACCCACTTCCAAGGAAGGTCGACAGGGTTCATTATGAAGCCTTTCAAAGGTTTGTCTAACAAGTTAGGGCCATTAGATTTACTCGGCAAACAGATATAGGAACCCCTTGTCGAATGGCATAATTCTATCACGGCTATACACATAAGAGTAGAGGTTGTCCTATACCCAATTCGTCAAGCCATTCTTACACCAATAAAGGTAACCGCTAACAAGCTAGAAAATGTCCTCATACTGAGCTAAAGCCAGAGCCATGTAGCCCTCACAGTTGTACTGTAAGTCCCAGATAAATCACTTACAGATATGTCCTTAGGGAGAGGAATCTAGAGCACCATAAAAATAGCCCAATGCTCTGGCCCCCTTGTTCAATGTTGCTAAAAAGCATCTTTTAGTGTTTATTGCATATACCATTAGTCAAGTTACAAGATCATGGTTGTAGTTGAGCGCTAGTATCATACTACCCAATATAATACCCCATAGGTAACAAGGTACAAGGTAACAAAGTATTTGAAAATCCTTAGTGGCAGTTAAGGTAGACACATGCAGTATAAATTAAATGATTAAAGGTGTATAGGGCAATAAGGAAGATCCCATGCTATACTTGCCTTAACACTTGCTCAAACTTCCTCATTCTTTGCTTCTGATCATCATCAGCTTCTGATCTTCAGCGCTCACAAGCGGTTCTCGTTCTACTCATAGCAAGCACCACACATAGGGAAACATACAAGCAGCAACTAAGAATAGTACACCACTCAAGATAAAATAACGTACTAAAAGAGAGCTAATTCTACGATCACAAGATCACAAGAAACGCCGATAACCGAACTATCGTTAAAAAGAAACGAACATCGAGAGTTTTATATATATTATAAAAAGAAAAGAAAAGCCTTCATGCTTCTTTTATTTTAATTGAGTAAAACCATATAAAAATTATTAAGAGCAGATTAGTCAAAACATAACTTAATTTAAAACTCAAGTTGAAACTACTCATATTTTATTTATAAACAATGCCATATAATTTAATCAAGTTAAACTTTTACTTTACAAAAAGAAAAGAATATGAGGGCATCTAGACATGTTTTATATGATTGTGTTTGAGCCTAACAAATTATAATCAAAACATATTTAAGTTGATATTAATCAATCTAATATTCATTTATAAAAGGCCGACATGACAATACTCGATTACTTTTAATTAATAAACTAGTTGCATGTATATTAATTAAATTAATATTTAGTATATAAATCACTAGCATATAAGTATGTAACACGTCAATGCTGCTGTTAGGATGTAGAATAAACAGAGAAGAAATCGAACATGCAAATGCTCACCAGCAATAGAAACAGGACGACGACCTTGGCAGGCTCGGCAGGAGCAGGATCAGACTGGTGGCAGCACAACTCAAATAGGGATTCAGGGTTCGTCTCAATGAAGATCCCCATGTCTATGAGTTCTCCGTCCATGCAAGTGGTGCACGCGGCGATATGATTGGTGCTTAGCATCCAGCTGCAGGAGCGGGCGTCAGCGGCCTGCTACACAGGCCGAGCTGCAGATACGGCAGGAGCTCCGGTCGTTCGTTGCCTAAAGGTCACTGGCAAGACATACGTACAGAAACTGTATATGTACGTAGAGAGGTGATGAGGAACAGGCAACATCGATAGTGCTATTACGAGTCACAAAAAGAAGAAAAAGGATTTTGAGAGATTGACCAAGAGCTGCTGCAAACATGACCATGGTGTGGCAGAACCTTCTAAATTATAGAGCCCACATGCACCTGTCACTGTCCGACGACCTTTGACATCTATGCATATGTTTCTGTTAACTTAAGAAGACTGTCGGGTGTCCTCGGGGAACCTCAAATCATCCACGATTTCCGAGCAGGATCACATTACAGAGTCAATGCAGTATTACAACATTTATTCAAATATCTACACCAGAGTAAAAATAGCGGAAGTCTTACAATAACATAATTTACAAAACAATAGTTTCAAACCTCACAACTAAGTTCGATGATTATTACAAAACGAAATAGTGGAGTGGCATTATAATATAATACAAAACACACAATGAAACTGCCCTGCCCAAGGGCCACACATTTAGTTCTCATCGTCATCACAAGGAACAACCGTCATGCGGCACGATCCAAAACAGATCTGCTCATGAGGCTCACCTACAACAAGGGTCAACGAACCCTGAGTACAAAAGTACTCAACAAGACTTAACCGAAATAAGAATTTATAAACTCAGGAATGCAGGCTAGGGATTCAAGGTATGGTGTTAGCAATAAGTCAAAGTTATTTTGCGTAAAAGCTTTTTAACAAAATTCTTTAATTCGACATTTAAAACTTCATAAAATCATATATAAAGATGACACGATCCGTATAGAGATCATGAAACTTCATATCCAACACCTTCACAAACCATTCTCAAGTTTTAGTTATTAACTATGATGATGAACAGTGAGTTAAGTCTCCATAACCGAGGAGCAACAACGATTCGAACCGATTATAAACTCAGCTAGGAATTCCAGACCACACGACATATGCAGGTCCCCGACCTACATATACCAACCTACCCTCAGGTCTTCTAGAACAAGAATGGGTCCGCGCCATCCGAGGATACAGTACTCCACCATTCCAGCCTATGGCCACGTGGATACACGCTAGTCCCGCCATCTCTCCACTCCCAGTGCGCGAGTAGCCATTCTCGTACTAGAATCGCCAAGTTAAGGCTTACCGGAGTATATGGTTAGTACTACAAAGTCTCAACTCATGCAATTCAACAACGGACGGACCTTAATCGACATAGGCGGAAAGAAGCCGCTCATAAGACCTCCATGTCATGTGGCTCTCACACACCGAGTCCGCCCGGTCTAGATTTATTTCTTCCCATGCTCATATCTCATGATAACATAAGTAACCAAAGATCCATTTAAAACTCGCAGGTGACAGGTAATCTCCCGACTAAGCATGACTAAGCATATCTAGACATTTACGACGTAAAACTGGTAACAAGGTATATACAGGAAAAACAATGTTGGTAATGCATCAATTAGGCTTTTACTTAACTCTTAATCACTTGATGCAGTATAGAAAAGCAAAAGCGAAATTAATTTGTAAAATACAAGGTAGGGTTGTATGCATCCGGGGCTTGCCTTCGTTGACGGAAAAGTCCGATTCCTGCGACGTTCCACAAGTATTCGATCCGACCTCAACAGACGGACTAACTTCCTCAGCAACTTGGTTAACTATCACGTGTTCACCTTCGTTCACTACACGTAGTAGCAATACCATGTTTAACATGATGCAGAATACGAAACATGATGCTCGATGATGGATGCAAAAATTAACAATTCGAATACAACTTTCCTTCGCGGTACAGTTGCAAGTCAAACTAACCAAATCTTTTTCGTACTACTTACATCAAATGCCAAAGATCATTACCAACTAATGACCCAAGGACATCACTCAATCAAAAATTCAATCAAAACTTAAATCATTAAAAGTTACTATTTGCTTTTATGAATTAATTATTTAATTAAGAATTATGAAATAAATAAACTTGTTCCAATTGACCCAAATTTTTTTGTAAATGTTCATTACATGATAAGTAAGTGGCAAAATAAATTTCATAATTTTTGGACAATTAAATAAGCCTAGAAAAATCATGGAAATCCATTTATTAATAAATTGAAGCAATTTTCATCACATTCAAAAAGTGCTTAAAATAACATTCCATATTTTTCTTAAATAATATATATCAGAGAGGAGTCACACAAAAAATTTCATAATTTTTGGAGCTCGTAAATAATTCTACACAAAAATAACAAAAATAGACACTATTCATTCAAATCTGAAAAACAGAAATTCATTTTGAACTACGCAGTCACTGACATCGGGTCCCACTTGTCATCTTCAACCTCCAGCGCTGACTCCGGCGACCCGCGCGCTGACCAGCGATTCCTCGCCGTCGATGAGACCAACAACGACGGCGAAGGTACTAACATGATCACTACATCACGGCGCATCGATTTGTGGCACAAACTGCGACCGATTACTGCTTGGACCGAGCACTTCGCCAATCATGGCGGCCACGACGGCGCTGCGGCGCTACGCTGACGACGTGAGACTTGTAAAGCTTAAATAGAGGGCCCAGGAAGCACCAACAGCTCACCCCGAACGAGTTGGAGTCGAGAGCTGAGCCGGATGACCAACGGAGGAGCTGGTCGACGTTCATAGCAACCACGGCGGAGCAAGCCACGACGACGGCGATGTTCCGGCTACTGCGGTGGACAAAACTATCAATCAACCGGGCATGAAGCACCACGGCATCATGAAGAAGCTGAAACAAGGCTTCACAAGGTCAGAAGCTCACCGTAGAGCGCTGGCCACGACGACACGGCCACGACGGAGATGTTGCCGGCCGCGAGGAAGAAGAGCGTGGTCAGCGAGTTCCCGGCTGGAGTCAAGCATCAAGGATGGTTTGGTTGAGCGCGCAAGGAACTAGCGGAGCTGTGGCAAGCGTTACCGAGGATTGGAGGGTGCTATAGCGACTGGCAAAAGCTCAACGGAGTAAGACTGCGGCGGCGGGAGAAAACAGAGGAGGAAGAAAACGACGACGACGGCGTCTCGGTACTTATAACGCGGCTCAGAAGCTCAAGGAAGCCACGACGGAGTCTTTCCCTGCGCCAGCGTGATGCCATGGACGGCCACGACGTGCCTGGAAGCAAGCCGAAGGTTGCCGGCGGTGTAGCGAGAGCGGTGAACACTGTTCATAGTATTTACAAGATTGCCATTCGCTTTAAATCCCAAATTACTCCCAAATTTGTGTAACAACTCAAAAAATCTCCAAAAATAAAAGTTGTTGAAAATCAAAAGTTCTACAACTTTGCTTTTATAACCAACCCCTAATTCGGTTTACATTTTGAAATGAACTTTTGAATTCAAATAGGGAATATTTAACGAATTACGCCTTTTCGAATTACTCCAAATTTTTCATAACAACTTTGAAAACTCCAAAAACAAACTTTGTATAACTTGACAAGCTCTACACTTTTGCTTTTGGGCTCAACCCCAAAATATGCTTAGATTTTGAAATGAGTTTTCAGGGTAGGATTTAAATACTAAAAATTAGGGTTTCCACGAAAATTCAAATCCAAACCAAATTTTTACTAGATTCAAACAATTCAATTCAACACTCAGAACACAAATGTAAACTTGTTTTAGTGAATGTATATCAAAGTTTGCAATATGACCAAATGCCTTGCAATGCATATGATGACATGTCCCATTTTTAATATTTAAACACCCGGGGTGTTACAATCCTTCCCCCTAAAAGAAATCTCGCCCTGAGATTCAAAGCCATAGGGTAAGCAATGGAAAAGGAAATGTGTCATGAGAACACATACAAGATCTATCCATAAAACAGTTGAGGTCCCTTTACAAAACACAATTTGTATCCACCTAGCTTAACTAACATTATTCTATATTGACGCAAGAAACTCTAGAAATTTCTCTAATAAGTAATCTTCTGATTCCCAAGTAGCTTCTTCTTCTGAATGTTGATTCTATTGTATCTTGTAGAACTTGATTGTCCTTCTTCGAGTAACACGATCTTTCTGAATCCAAAACTCGGATAGGATATTCGGAGTAAGTCAAATCTGGTTCAAGTTCCACTCCTTCAACCTCAACATTCTGCTCAGGCACTCGAAGACACTTCTTCAATTGAGAAACATGGAACACATCATGCACTAGCTGCGAGATGTTCAGGTAATTTCAAGCGATATGCCACTTTTCTATACCTCTCCAAAATTTGATATGGTCCAATATATCGAGGTGCCAACTTGCCTTTAACACCAAAACGGGTAACTCCCTTCATTGGTGATACTTTCAGATATACAAAATCTCTTTGTTAAATACCAATGGTCTCCGTCTTCTATCCGCATAACTCTTTTGGCAGGAATTGAGCTATCTTCAAATTACTTTGTATTTGCTTAACCTTGTCTTCTGTTTCTTTCATAAGGTCAACCCCAAAGAATCTTCTTTCTCCTAGGCTCAGACCAACTCAATGATGTTCTGCATCTACGACCATAGAGTGCTTCAAATGGAGCCATTCTAATGCTTTCCTGATAACTATTGTTGTATGAGAACTCGGCCAAAGGCAAACATTCATCCCACTTTTTGGAATAGTTAAGAACACAACATCTTAACATATCTTCAAGTACTTGATTGACCCTTTTAGTCTGACCATCAGTCTAGGGGATGATAAGCTATACTATATAGAAGTTTGGTACCTAACGAAGCATGTAAGTGTTTCCAAAAGCTGGAGACAAACTGTGTACCCCTATCTGACACTATGGTCTTTGGTACTCCATGTAAGCTCATGATTTTTGTTAAGTACATCTTGGCATATTGGATCGTAGGATATATAGTCTTGACAGGAAGAAAATGTGCTGACTTAGTGAGTCGATCTACAATAACCCATACTGAGTCAAATCCCTTGGATGTCTTGGGTAGACCAATAATAAAGTCCATACTTATGTCCTCCCACTTCCAAGATGGAATAGGTAATGGTTGTAATTCACCAGCAGACCTCAAATGTATAGCTTTCACATTTTGACAAGTATCACACTTTGCTATATATCTAGCAATCTCTATTTTCATTTTAGTCCACTAGAATCTTTGCTTCAAGTCATGGTACATCTTGTTGCTTCCCGGATGGATAGATAACCTAGTAGCATGTGCCTCATCTAGAATTGACTGTCGCAACTCAGGAACCTTTGGCACCACCAGGCGATCCTTGAACCATAACACATCTTCATCATCTATGCTAAAGCATTCTGCTTTTCTATTCTTGACTCTTTCCTTGACATGGGCTATACCCTTATTTTCCTTCTGAGTAGCGATAATCTGGTCTCGAATAGTGGCTTCAATAGTTATGTTGGTCAAACTTCCTTGTTGAATCACCCCTATACTCAACTTTTTCCATCTCTTGGCATAAAGTCAAACCTATTGTTCTCACTGCCAGACAATTGCAATAACTTTTGTGACTAAGGGCATCTGCAACCACATTTGCTTTACCGAGGTGATAATGTACTTCCAAGTCATAATCTTTAATCAGTTCTAACCATCTTCTTTAGTCGCATGTTCAATTCTGACTGAGTAAAGATATACTTTAAGCTCTTGTGGTCTATATAAATATGGCACGTATTACCAAGCAGGTAATGCCGCCTAAATCTTCAGAGCATGAACCACAACTGCTAACTCTAGATCATGAGTCAGATAGTGTTCTTCATGTTGCTTAAGTTGCCTGGATGCATAAGCAATGACTCGGCCTTCTTGCATCAACACACATCCAATACCAATACCTAAAGCATCACAATAAACATCAAACGGCTTCTCGATATTAGGTTGGGCTAATACTGGTGCAGTAGTCAACAATCTCTTCAAAGTCTGGAAAGCCTCTTCACAATCAGATGACCAGACAAACTTAACTTGGTTCTTCAACAATTCAGTTATGGACTTTGATACTTTAGAGAAATCTAGAATAAACCGACAGGTAATACCCTTGCCAATCCCAGAAAACTCCGAACTTGATGAACTGTGGTTGGCGGTTTCCAATCAAGCACATCCTTCACTTTGCTTGGATCAACTGCCACGCCTTTAGCTGACAAGACATGTCCAAGAAATTGCACTTCCTTAAGCCAAAAATCACATTTGCTGAACTTGGCATATAATTGATGTTCTCTCAAGCGGGTCAGAACAATTCTGAGATGTTCCTGCATGTTCTTCCTTATTCTTGGAATATACTAGAATGTCATCAATAGACACCACTACAAACTTGTCTAGCTCAGGCATGAATACTGAGTTCATCAGATACATGAAATGAGCTAGAGCATTTATCAAACCAAAAGACATCACCAAGTATTCATATAATCCATATCTTGTGGTAAATGCTATTTTGGGAATATCTTCAGGCTTTATCTTGATTTGGTGATATCCTGACCTCAAATCTATCTTGGAGAAAACTTTTGCTCCAGGCCAATTGATCAAAAAGCAAGTCTATCCGAGGTAAGGGATACTTATTCTTGATGGTTACTTCATTCAACGGACGGTAGTCAACACATAACCTCAGGGTCTCATCTTTCTTTTTCACAAAAATTGCCGAACATCCCCAAGGTGAGGAACTAGGTTGGATAAACCCCTTCTCAATCAATTCTTGTAACTGAGTCTTCAACTCGGCCAATTCCTTAGGTGGCATTCTATAAGCTCTCCGAGAAATCAGAGCTGTTCTAGGTTGCAACTCTATGTTAAACTGTATATCTCTATCAGGTGGTAGACTAGGGTAAATCTTCAGGAAACACATCTAGAAATTCACACACTACCAGGATATCTCTAATCTCTTTGACAGCAGTTGCACAAACCTTGCCCACTTGATCTTCTTAAAATTGGAAGTTGGATGAGAAGTTGAGAATTACTATCAGGAAAACTCACCCTTAATATCCTATTCAAAGCATCTATAACAGCCTTATGCTGATACATCCAATTCATTCCTAAGATTACATCTATATCCTGATCCTTAAGGATAATCATGGTAGTGGGAAAAATATGCCCACCCTAGGTTTACGGGTACCTGGTATACCATTTCCTTAGTACACAGACGTCCCCCGGGCGACTATATAAAGAAATTTTCCTTTGTTGCCCCAATTGAAATTTCATGCTTTACCACAAATGTTCTATTGATGAATAAATAAGATGCACCCGAATCAAAAAGTATAACTATAGGGTGATTGGCAACAGGAAACATACCCATCATCACTGGCTCCCCTTCTGAAATTTCTCCAGCTTGAATATAGAACACCCATCCTGTTTTCCTCTCATCTTTGCCCTTCTAAGCATTCTGATTGGGGTTCTTGTTTGGTGCCTGACCGTGTTGTTGATTGGCAGGGGCCTTCTGATAATTTTGATTAGCCTGCCTAGGATACGGACATTCCCTAGAGAAATGACCGGTCCTTCCACAATTGTAACATGAATAATTGTGACCCTAGGACGTTGGAGCATTGCCACCAGGAGCATTGGTCGACTATGAATTTGGGTAGGTTATAGCAGGATGGACATTTGACTGTTGCCTGGCTTGAGACTGTGGTGAACTGATAAGGAGGACGATTATGATATACTAGATGATAAATCACCCCTCTGCCTCTTCTGATTTTCCCCAAAAGATCTAAGACAGCATACTCTTTTTCTTCTTGAGCTCCTTATGCTGCCGATACTTTGCCTCTGAAGCAATTGCAATATTTACTGCTTCATGGTAAGTAACATTGGTACAAGTGGTCATCATAGTCTGCAATTTGGTATTCAGGCCTCTCATAAACCACCTCTTCTTCTTGGCATCAGTATTGACATGTTCAGATGCATATTGTGACAGGGTGATTGAATCTTCCCACGTACTGCATCACTGTTTGATCTCCTTGCTTCAAAGCAAGGAATTCATCCAGCTTCATAGCCATAACCCCTTTAGAGATATAATGGGCTCTGAAGGCAGTACAGGAACTTAGCCCAAGTTATTGGAATGCCAGCTGGTTGCATAGCCACTAAGTTTGCCCACCAAGCACTTGCTGCTCCTCTAAGTTGCTAGGTGGCAAACACCGGTTTCTAATACTCTGTGCATGGAATAAGATCAAATTTCTGCTCCATGGTTCAAAGCCAGTCATCAGCCTCCAATGGTTCATCTGTCTTGGTGAACACCGGTGGTCTTGTGTCTGTAAAATCAACATATGTAGCCTCCTGCCTGTTATGGTGGCGACCACGATTTCTGTGCTTCTGATTCTGATTACTTTGAGCTATCTCATGAAGCAAATGAGAATTTTCGGCCATCACATTAACAAGTGCGGTTATAGCATCAGCTAGATTTGTTGGAACTGGTGGCGGATCTGGAATACCGTCCTCATCTTGTGAAGTTCCCAGAATATATGAACCCCGCGTACGACGCATCTGCTCATAACAAACCAACCTTTATTCATAAGTCTTTATTGAATTGCACAAAAGCTTACTCCAGACACATTACATAGGGTTTACTAATATAAATACAAACCCACAAATACCAAAACAAGACTACATAACTTAACTAAAACTATCTATTATACAATTCTACTCCTGTCCTTGATTACTTCAAACTTCAGGCTCGGTATCCATTCTAGAAATATTACCTGCCTTCATTATCACTTTCATCGACCATTACTAATTCTTCAGGATCTTCTTCTTCTTCCTCTTCCGATTTGTCATCATTGGCAAGGATGACACCGGGGTCCATTGCATCAGCTTGGGGCTCATGATTTGGATTTAGTAGATTGCTAAGCCTATGAACTTCCTCATGCAGATAGGTCTTATGTTCTTCTAAATCTTCTACATAGAATTCTAGCTCATGAGTTCTAGCTCTAGCTACATTTTCCCTATGCCAAGCTTCATTCCTTACTTCCACCGTACGAACTAACATGCTTTCATAGTTCCTGTGCGCGGTGGTGAGACGCCTCAATTGATCCTGTAATTCTCCTACCTGTATAGCATCCAAAGCCCTATCTCTAGTAGCTTGTGCTAAATCTGTAGAAATCCTCTGTATCTCTGCCTGGAGATTAGGCCTAGGGCTGCTACTGCTAGCACTATCATTTCTAGGGGCAAGTTGGTGACTGAGGAACTCCTTTGGGTCCAGTGGACTTACGGGGCATCATCTTGGTACGAGTCCATACTAGTAGGAAGCCAATTTAATCCAAGTAAGATCATTTGATCAAAGTCTAAAGAGCAGCTTATGATGGATTACATTACTCAAACTAGACTCACTACTCAACTCCTAGACTCAGAGGTGAAGGAAGTAACTAGTGAATTAATCATGATGCATGAATCAGTTCTTACGAACAAAATCATCAAAGTTTATAATACACATAAACAACATTTGTTTTTATATAGGGCATAGTAAGATTACTACTCCACCACACAAAACCTTTTTAATCAATATAAGGAATGGTGAGAAAGAAATAAGATAAGTCAGAAGCAATTTGGACCAAATTAACAAGTTAAGTTTAATCATCCCAAATCATTTTGAAGTTTTCGTAAAACAATACTACAAAACCCTAGTAACGATCGCTCTGATACCATTCTGTGGCAGAACCTCCTAAATTATAGGGCCCACATACACCTGTCACTGTCCGACGACCTTTGACATCATATGTTTCCGTTAACTTAAGAAGACCGTCGGGTGTCCTCGAGGAACCCCGAATCATCCACGAATTCCTGAGCAGGATCACAATACAGAGTCAATGCAAGTATTACAACGTTTATTCAAATATCTACACCAGAGTAAAAACAACGTGAAAGTCTTACAATAACATAATTTACAAAACAATAGTTTCAAACCTCACAACTAAGTTCGATGATTATTACAAAATGAAATAGTGGAGGGGCATTATAGTATAATATAAAACACACAATGAAACTGCCCTGCCCAAGGGTCACACATTTACTTCTCATCGTCATCACAAGGAACAACCATCATGCAGCATGATCCAAAACAGATCTGCTCATGAGGCTCACCTACAACAAGGGTCAACGAACCCTGAGTACAAAAGTACTCAACAAGACTTAACCGAAATAAGAATTTATAAACTCAGGAATGCAGGCTCAGGGATTCAAGGTATGGTGTTTAGCAATAATCAAAGTTATTTTGTGTAAAAGCTTTTTAACAAAATTCTTTAATTCGACATTTAAAACTTCATAAAATCATATATAAAGATGACACGATCCGTATAGAGATCATGAAACTTCATATCCAACACCTTCACAAACCATTCTCAAGTTTTAGTTATTAACTATGATGATGAACAGTGAGTTGAGTCTCCATAACTGAGGAGCAACAACGATTCAAACCGATTATAAACCCAGCTAGGGAATTCCTAGACCACACAACATATGCAGGTCCCCGACCTACATATACCAACCTACCCTTAGGTCTTCTAAAACAAGAACGGGTCCGCGCCACCCTGAGGATACAGTACTCTACCATTCCTAGCCCATGGCCATGTGGGTACACGCTATTCCCGCCATCTCTCCACTCCCAGTGCCGGAGTAGCCATTCTCGTACTAGAATCGCCAAGTTAAGGCTTACCGGAGTATGTGGTTAGTACTACAAAGTCTCACCTCATGCAATTCAACAATGGACGAACCTTAATCGACACAGGCAGAAAGAAGCCGCTCACAAGACCTCCATGTCATGTGGCTCTCACACACCGAGTCCACTCGGTCTAGATTTATTTCTTCCCATGCTCATATCTCATGATAACATAAGTAACCAAAGATCCATTTAAAACTCGCAGGTGACAGGTAATCTCCCGACTAAGCATGACTAAGCATATCTAGACATTTACGACATAAAACTAGTAACATGGTATATACGGAAAAACAATATTGGTAATGCATCAATTAGGCTTTTACTTAACTCTTAATCACTTGATGCAGTATAGAAAAGCAAAAGCGAAATTAATTTGTAAAACACAAGGTAGGGTTGTATGCATCCGAGGCTTGCCTTCGTTGACGGAAAAGTCCGATTCCTGCGACTGTTCCACAAGTATTCGATCCGACCTCAACAGACGGACTAACTTCCTTAGCAACTTGATTAACTATCACGTGTTCACCTTCGTTCACTACATGTAGTAGCAATACCATGTTTAACATGATGCAGAATACGAAACATGATGCTCGATGATGGATGCAAAAATTAACAATTCGAATACAACTTTCCTTCGCGGTACAGTTGCAAGTCAAACTAACCAAATCTTTTTCGTACTACTTACATCAAATGCCAAAGATCATTACCAACTAATGACCCTAAGGACATCACTCAATCAAAAATTCAATCAAAACTTAAATCATTAAAAGTTACTATTTGCTTTTATGAATTAATTATTTAATTAAGAATTATGAAATAAATAAACTTGTTCCAATTGACCCAAATTTTTTTGTAAATGTTCATTACATGATAAGTAAGTGGCAAAACAAATTTCATAATTTTTGGACAATTAAATAAGCCTAGAAAAATCATGGAAATCCATTTATTAATAAATTGAGCAATTTTCATCACATTCAAAAAGTGCTGAAAAATAACATTTCATATTTTTCTTAAATAATATACATCACAGAGGAGTCACACAAAAATTTTCATAATTTTTGGAGCTCTAAATAATTCTACACAAAAATAACAAAAATAGATACTATTCATTCAAATCTGAAAAATAGAAATTCATTTTGAACTACGCAGTCACTGACATCGGGTCCCACTTGTCATCTTCAACCTCCAGCGCTGACTCTGGCGACCCGCGCGCTGATCGGCGATTCCTCGCCGTCGGTGAGACCAACAACGACGGCAAACGTACTAACATGATTACTACATCACAGCGCATCGATTTGTGGCACAAACGTGACCGATTACTGCTTGGACCGAGCACTTCGCCGATCATGGCGGCCACGACGGCGCTACGGCGCTATGCTGACGATGTGAGACTTGTAAAGCTTAAACAGAGGGCCTAGGAAGCACCAACAGCTCACCCCGAACGAGTTGGAGTCGAGAGCCGAGCCGGATGACCAACGGAGGAGCTGGTCGACGTTCACAGCAACCACGGCGGAGCAAGCCACGACGACGGTGATGTTTCGGCTACTGCGGTGGACAAAACTGTCAATCAACTAGGCATGAAGCACCACGGCATCATGAAGAAGCTAAAACAAGGCTTCACAAGGTCAGAAGCTCACCGTAGAGCGATGGCCACGACGACGCAGCCACGACGGAGATGTTGCCGGCCGCGAGGAAGAAGAGCGTGGTCAGCGAGTTCCCGGAGGAGTCAAGCATCAAGGATGGTTTGGTTGAGCGCGTAAGGAACCAGCGGAGGTGTGGCAAGCATTACCGAGGATTGGAGGGTGCTATAGCGACGGCAAAAGCTCAACGGAGTAAGACTGTGGCGGCGGGAGAAAACAGAGGAGGAAGAAAACGACGACAACGGCGTCTCGGTACTTATAACGCGGCTCAGAAGCTCAAGGAAGCCACGACGGAGTCTTTCCCCGTGCTAGCGCGACACCACGGACGGCCACGACGCGCCTAGAAGCAAGCCAAAGGTCACCGGCGGTGTAGCGAGAGCGGTGAACACTGTTCACAGTATTTACAAGATTGCCATTCGCTTTAAATCCCAAATTACTCCCAAATTTGTGTAACAACTCAAAAATCTCTAAAAATAAAGTTGTTGAAAATCAAAAGTTCTACAACTTTGCTTTTATAACCAACACCTAATTCGGTCTACATTTTGAAATGAACTTTTGAATTCAAATAGGGAATATTTAACGAATTACGCCTTTTCGAATTACTCCAAATTTTTCATAACAACTTTGAAAACTCCAAAAACAAACTTTGTATAACTTGACAAGCTCTACACTTTTGCTTTTGGGCTCAACCCCAAAATATGCTTAGATTTTGAAATGAGTTTTAGGGTAGGATTTAAATACTAAAAATCAGGGTTTCCACGAAAATTCAAATCCAAACCAAATTTTTACTAGATTCAAACAATTCAATTCAACACTCATAACACAAATGTAAACTTGTTTTAGTGAATGCATATCAAAGTTTGCAATATGACCAAATGCCTTGCAATGCATATGATGACATGTCCCGTTTTTAATATTTAAACACCCGGGGTGTTACACATGGCCTGACTGCTGCCCTGCTTGAGCCTTCGTGGCCGGCTCACATGTAGGACTGGACTCGACCAAGATGAGGTAGGGTCGATTACAGTGCACAATGGTATGCTGGCTGAGGAGAAGGGTCGCGGGATGTCCAGAAGTCACTCAACGATGCTGCTCCATGAAGGTTTGCCGAAAAAGTGACCGGAAAAGAGAAAGAAGGGGACATGGTCAACCACTGATGGATTGATGAAAGGAAAGATACTTCAACGTTGAGAGAGATCTACCTTGTGGCGACAGCGTCGGTGACGGCGATGGTGAGAGGAGAAAAATCTAATTTACTACACGAGGGATTTCCCAAACTAGGGGTTGCCCTTACGGTAGTTTTGGTGTGCTTTGCACAAGGGGTTGGTATAGATTTATAGGAAGAAAAACTTTCTACATCTACATCAACTTGCAATATGATACTAATTGATGTTGCACCCTCCACATTTACTAATGGGCCTAAATAATCATTAAAGCCCATTAGTAAATAAATGCATGGGCTTTTAGGATTTATTAGGATTATTACACATGGGCTTTGAGCGTTGGTGGGAAAACAAGATATTTTATTATTTTCAGAATTGATTAATTTCATGGATAAAATAATTCTAGAAAAGTCCAGAATTGATATTTAAGTCACGAAAAATACTCCGAGGCCTCCGAAAATTTGGGGAAAATTCTCAGAGACACTTTGGAACATGATGAACCCAAATAAAGTATCTGGAGCTCATAAAAATATTGTTGGGAACTTAGAACATAAAGATTAAGGTGAAGGAGGTAGGAATTAAATTCCAGAAAGAAGCTAGAAAATTCCTAGAGATAGATATTCGTCTCCTAAACGTATAAAACACACACACAATTTGCACATAGAAACACAAGGTGCGACCAGGCATGAATGCAACAAACATGTTTCTACCTTATGATAAAATTTAAATTAATGAAATTTTTTATTTTCCTATGTTTTCATGAGCATATAAATTCCAAATTAATTCATTTTAGCTCTTAAAGGGCTTCGTATACCCTGACATGTTGAATGAGGCAAATGGAGCGAATAGCTCTACCGCCCACTCTTCAACAATGTCCCTCGACAGCATCTCTGACCTCTCCCAGGTACCGTCAGTCTCCCCCTTGAACTCGATGGCTGGGTGCACCCTCTCCTTATAGGGCTACACTTGGTGTACTATAAAGCTCGCCGCTACCAATCCCCCGTTGTTCCTCATGCCCTTTATTAAGGCAAGGAGCTCCCTCACTTGCTCCATATCAGCGCTGCTCGGCATCTCTGACCAGCTCCTCTGGCTCTCTGGGATGTGGTTGGCATCGTAATGGATGACTGGGTGGCTCTATTTCATGTAGAACCACCTAGCGTTCCACCCCTTAACTGATGTGTTCAGTGGCACAATAAGGTACTCGCCCACCATCCCATCACGCAGTTGAAGGTACACCCTGTCGACCACCTTATAACCACCACCTGCATCTCTTCTTCAGCCAGAACAGGTGACGGAAGATGTTGAAGTGGTGGAGGATTCCAAGATATGCCTCATGAAAATGGATGAAGATTGAGATGTGCAAAGTGGTATTGGGATGGAGGTTGCACAGACTAACCACCCAGAGTTGCAATAGATCCCTCAGGAATGGATGAACAGGAAATCCTAACCCGCGCCAGAAATAATCATCGAATACCACCACTTCATCGGTATGAGGCATTGGGAAGGACTCACCGAGGGCCAGCCACCATCCAGTGATAGCACGGTCAAGAAGAACACCAGCTTCCACCAATTTGTTGAGTTCTGCCTCTCCCGTTTGCAATAGCACCCACTCTTCGTCACGCCGAGCTCCCGTGCCCGCCTTCTTGGGGCTCGTCTTCTTTGGTTTCGTAGCTCCCTTCTTCAGCGCCATATCCTAGATCTGATTAGGGTTTGACGGTGGAAGCAAATGTGGATGCAAATCTAGAAATGTGAGGGCTGAGGAGGAAGACGAAATGGCAAAGTGGCAAAGGTGGAAACACGGGATGCGACGACATAGTTATAAAGCACTTTCCCCACCCTATCGCATTTGAGGGTTTTTGGGAAACCGTTCCTATGATTTGCTCCTCTATGAATTCTCTACAACAGCAAGGTGGGCCATAACCTGGGCTTTCATGCAACCATAGCCCATGTCGCTCATTTATCGCTGCCGTTGGTTGTCACTCACCAAATAATTGCTGACTTCTCTACAATTTATTAAGGCTCAGTAACCGTTACTATACAACCATTACTCTGATTTTTTCTCTAGGATTGAATTTCTCTGATATCTCTGTTTGTGGCTCAGGGACTGCCTACCTGCTCGGCTAGTTTTTTACTATTTTTCTATTTCTAACCCTGGCACCACATGACTACGTCATCTACTGTCAGGCTCGGAGACTAAGTGGGCACACTTTCACCTTGCGGTGAATGTGCTCTCTCTCATTTTGGTGCTATGCCCAGGGACTGGCTGCCTGCTCGGCTGGTCTTTTACTATTCTTCTACTTTGGACCCTGGCACCACATGACTACGTCATCTACTGTCAGGCTCGGGGACTAAGTGGGCACACTTCACCTCGCGGTGAGTGTGCTTGTTTTATTCTGGAAGACTCCGCGCCTCTTGAAGCTGAAAAAGGTTATCTCCTTTTCTAGTGGTCGGACTCTAAGTGGGCACACTTGGTCCACCGCGAAGAAATTTTCAATTATGAACTTGATCTCCTTACACCCTTATGGCAAGTCATATTTGGTTCACACTGCTCGGCGACAGTTCACGCTGCTCGGCAACTGCTCACAACTGCTCGGCAACTCATCACGGTGGTCGGACCATTAGTTTGACTGCTCAGCTATGTTCGCACCTGCTCGGACAAGCTCAAGATGGCGTTGCACAACGAGTATAAGGCGCTCGAGGACTAGCTATGGGGGGTATGACCCCTAATACCCATGACAGACCACATGGGCTACACCCTTAGGGGTGATGTAACACCTCGGGTGTTTAAATACTAAAATATGCTATGTCATCATATGCATAGCACATCATTCATGTATTAGTGAAAATTTTGATATGCATACACTAAAACAAGTTTACCTTTATGTGGTATGTGTTGAATTGTATTGTTTGAATCAAGTTCAAAATTTTGTTTGGATTTGAATTTTCAAGAAAAACCCTGATTTTCAGTATTTAAATCCTACCCTGAAAACTCATTTCAAAATCTAAGCATATTTTGGGGTTGAGCCTAAAAGCAAAAGTATAGAGCTTGTCAAGATATACAAAGTTTGTTTTTGGAGTTTTCAAAGTTGTTATGAAAAATTTGAAGTAATTTGAAAAGGCGAAATTCTTTAAATGTCCCCTATTTGAATTCAAATTTGCATTTCAAAATGTAGACCGAATTAGGGGGTGGTTATAGAAGAAAAGTTGTAGAACTTTGAATTTTGAACAACTTTTATTTTTGGAGATTTTTGAGTTGTTATTCAAATTTGGGAGTAATTTGGAAATTTAGACGAATGACAATTCTGTAAATATGGTGAACAGTGCTCGCCGCTTAAGCCACACCGCCGGTGTCCTTCTCCTGGCTTCCTAGTCACGCCTGTGGTCACCCTCGGCTTCACGCTAGCATGAGCAGGCCACTGCTGTGTCGCCTCCTTGCGTTTTGCCACCCTATAAAGCCCTGGAGTCATCAGTCGTTCAGTTCCCTGTTCTTTGCTCTGTTTTCCTGTCGCCACCGCTCAACTCTGGCGAGCTCGCGCTGTCGCTGTAGTGCCTCCACCATCACAGCTAAGCCAGTTCTAGCTCCGCTTAGTTCTTGCACATCCTAGCCAGCTATCTCTATCTCCTGACTTCGCCGAGAACCGCCTGCTCGTCACGTTTCTTCCTTCGCGGCCGGCAGCGTCACCGGTGATCCCGCTTCACCGTGGCCAGAGCTCTGTGGTGAGTCTCTGACCTTGCGAAGTCTTAATTCAGCTTCAGCCATGATGCCGTGGTGCTTTGTGCTCGGTTGAGTGACCGTTTTGTGCACCACAGTCACCGAAACACCGCCACCGACGATCCTTGCTCCACCGTGATCGCTGTGACCGTTGACCCTGCCTCTCCATTGTTCCTCCGGCTCGTCCATCACCTTCAACGTGATCAGGGTGAGCTCCTGGTTCTTCCCAAGTCAGTTTATTTCACCATTACTGATCTCCTATCACCGGCGTAGCGCTGCTGTGCAGTTGTGGCCGCCATGGGCGGTGTAGTGCTTGGTCTAGTGCCACAAATCGATGCGCCATGTTGTTGTGATCGTGTTGGTGACTTTGCTGTCGCCAGTGACCTCACCGGCGGCGAGTTATCGCTGGTCAGCGCGTCGTTGCCGTGGTCAGCGCCGAAGGTTGAAGATGACATGTGGGGTCGGTTGTCAGTGACTCAGTGTTCAAAATGGATTTTTCTATTTTGCAGATTTGAATGAATAGTGATAGTTTTTGTTATTTTTGTGTAGAATTATTTAGAGTTCCAAAAATTATGAAAATTTTTGTGTGACCTCTCTATGATGTACATTATTTAATAAAAATATGAAATATTGTTTTTCAGTACTTTTTGAATGTGATGAAAATTGCTCAATTAATTAATAAATGGGTTTCCATGATTTTTCTAGGCTTAATTAATTATCCAAAAATTATGAAAATTGTTTTGCCACTTATATATCATGTGATGAACATTTACAAAAATTTTGAGCTTAATTGGAACAAGTTGATTTATTTCATAATTTTGAATTAAATAATTAATTCATAAAAGTAAATAGTAACCTTTAATGATTTATGTTTTGTTTGAAATTTTGGATTGAGTGATGACCTTGGGTCCTTAGTTGGTAATGATCCTTGGCAATGGAAGTAAGTGTTACGAAAAAGGTTTAGTTAATTTGACTTGCAACTGTACCGCGAAGGAAAGTTGTATTCGAATTGTTAATTTTTCATCCATCATCAAGCATCATGTTTCATATTCCGCATCATGTTAAACATGGAATTGTTACTACAGTGTAGTGAACTGAAGGTGAACATGTGGTAGTTAATCAAGTTGCTGGAGGAAGTTACTCCGTCTGTTGAGGTCGGACCTGATTATTGTGGAACGTCGCAGGAACCTAACTTTTCCAGTCAATGAAGGCAAGCCCCGGATGCATTTAACCCTACCTTGTGTTTTACAAATTTTATCGCTTTTGCTTTTCTATACTACATTAAGTGATTAGGAGTCAAGTGGAAACCTAATTGGTGCATCACCAACCTTGTTTTTCCATATCTACCTTGTTACCAGTTTTAATTCGTAAATGACTAGTTATGCTTAGTCCTGCTTAGCCAGGTGATTACCTGTCACCTGAGAGTTTTAAATGGATCTTTGGTTACTTATGTCATCATGAGATATGAGCATGGGAAGTAATAAATCTAGACCGAGCGGACTCGGTGTGTGAGAGCCATAAGACATGGAGGTCTTGTGAGCAGGCTTCTTTCCACCTGTGTCGATTAAGGTCCGTCTGTTGTTGAATTGCATGAGGTGAGACTTTGTAGTACTAACCACATACTTCGGTAAGCCTTAACTCAGCTATTCTATTACGAGAATGGCTACTCGCGCACTAGGAGTGGAGAGATGGCGAGAGTAGCAGTGTACCCACGTGGCCATGGGCTGGAATGGTGGAGTACTGTATTCTCGGGTGGCGCGGACCCGTTCTTGTTTTAGAAGATCCGAGAGTAGGTTGATATATGTAAGTCGGGGACCTGCATATGTCGTGTGGTCTAGAATCCCCAGCTAGGGTTAAAATCGGTTCAAATCGTCGTTGCTCCTTGGTTATGGAGACTCAACTCACTGTTCATCATCGTAGTTAATAACTAGGAACTTGAGTAAGGTTTGAGAAAGTGTGGGATATGAAGTTTCATGATCTCATTACGGATCATGTCAGCTTTGTATATGATCTTTTTAAAGATAAAAATGTTGATATAAAGAATTTTGTTAAAGAGCTTTTACGCAAAAAGAACTTTGTTTATTGCTAAAGCCATACCTTGAATCCCTGAGCCTGCATTCCTGAGTCTTCTCAGTTCTTATTTCGGTTAAGTCTTGTTGAGTACTTTTGTACTCAGGGTTCATTGACCCTTGTTGCAGATGAGCCTCATGAGCAGGTCTAGTTTTGGACCTTGCTGCATGACTATTGTTCCGGTCGATGACGATAAGTGAATGTGTGATCCTTGGGCAGGATGCTTATTTTATGTGTTTGTATTATGATACTAATGCCACTCCACTACTACTATGGTTTGTAATAATTATCGAACTTAGTTTGTAAGGTTTGAAACAACTGGTTTGTAAATTAAGTTATCGTAAGACTTCTGCTATTTTACTTTGATGTATATATTTGAATAAATATTGTAATACTACAATGACTCTGTAATGTGATCCTACGCATAAATCAGTGGATGATTCGGGGTTCCCTGAGGACACCCGATAGACTTCTTAAGTTACCAGGAACATATGCATAGTCATCAAAGGTCATTGGACAGTGACAAGCGCATGTGGGTCCTATAACTTAGGAGGTTCTGCCATAGGTGACCTAGCCCACAAGATAAAGCCTTGCGGGGCACGACTCTGCTCGGTGCCTCACACAAGACATCTGGAAGATATCCTGAAGATACTATGAGATCTATTAGGATATGTATGATCCCAAGATTCCTGGAATTAGTTATTACTTTCTAGTTATCTCTCAAGATTCTAACCGACTTGTAACCCTGCTCCCCAGGACTATATAAGGTGGGCAGGGACCCCCGCCTAACTCACTGCAATATCATACAATAGCTAATACAAACCAACAGGCCACAGGAGTAGGGTATTACATCATACTGATGGCCTGAACCTGTCTAACTAATGTGTCTCTGTTGCCTTCTTGTTCTTGATCTCACTGCTTCTCTGTCGATCAATCTACCTTAGTGGATACCCCTCAGAGGACTGCCTGACAATATTCTATCGACAAATACTAAAGCCATTTGGGTGCCTAAGCATTTGTTGACTAACTCAAAAGGACCCAACAAGAGTTGGGTACCAAAGTGTGCTTAGGTTAATGATGTAGGTACTTGGTGATGAGATGAAGGCTTTGGGGTGGTTGAGCAAGCAAATTGAAAATATTCACTTAATCTATCAACCAATTCTCATCATAATCTCCTATATGGTTGACCCGAAGATAATTTAATAAATATATCATCTACTTCATCCTCACCATTGGTAACAAGTACCTAAACCTTTTAGGATAGCCACTTTGTGCGTTTTGTGCTCAATGGCTCACAAATAGGCATATTTGTGAAATATTTAAAGTGGCTAATTAGTTTCACTTGATAATTATCATGTTTGCCATATGGTGCTTTTAATAGCTCTCTAGTAGAGCAATTTATTTGTTGAGATGCAGGGCATAAAAGAAATACTAGAGCTAAAACAAAGAATCACAAGCAGCGGATTAATTGTCTCTGTCCAACACCTACCGGACGTGTCCGGTATGCCTACCGGACGTGTTCGGTATGGCCAGGGACAGAAAGAGAAGTGTTTCTATTCTAAACATGCTGGACATGTCTGGTATTGCAAGAACCAAAACATTAATTGGATTGCAACTGAGTCTTTGATCCATATATTTTTTATATATGCTTAATTTACTGAGAAGCTTGTGATTTGTCAAATCTAAGTGGATTGCGAGCATATCTTGAACTCAATTCTAAATATGGCATTATTACTTCGTGTTGGTCAAAATAGAAAATTGACTCCCAAATTCTTAATAGAATAAAGTGCTAGTTGAAAGTCATTCAAATTACTTAAAGCACTTATTTAGGGGGAGCTCAGTTTCTATTTTGCACCTTTGTGGACTAACAAATTTATCTAGCATTACTTGTAGTCCTTTGGATGAAAATTGATTTCGTATCTAACATGATTATTTGGCAATTAAGGTCAACATAAAGATTATCATGCTATGTATCTTCTTAGTGGAATTCTGGTGGGCTCAAGGCAAAGGTATGTATTTACATTCATGCATTGTAAGTGCATCTAAGGCCCTTTATATGCTAGAGTGTGCATTTGTGTGACATAGGAGAGATGTTTTTCAAAACTCATAACTAGCATGTGTAGGTGGTGTGAATTTGTAAAACTATTTGAATCTTGGTCTTTGTGACCTAGCCTTGTCATGTGATGATTATATCTCTCCTTAATTGTTTGATTGGCTAATCACACAAGACATGGCGTTCTTAAGTCCACATTCTACTATGTCTCACTATATCTCTCTCAAGTAAGCAAAATCATGTTTATGCGAAATATTTGGAAAAAAGTAGTGGTACTCTTGGCATTTGGATAACAAAAGTGGTCACATATAGATTGGATCAAGGACATATGTTGTTTTGGATTAAGAAGTGATAGTGACAAGTTTTTTGAATTGAAGAGATCCCGGTTTGGAGCAGTTTGGGCACAACCCGCAAATACCGGACGTGTCCGGTACCGATACCGGACGTGTTCGGTATTCACGGGGTGGTTAGGATAAGTTACCCCTTTGGCCCTGGTCTGAGGCTCATTCTTTCTTTCCCATCCACTTCACCCGCTACGCCGCCGCTCGCCCTCCTCTCACCCTCGTGCCTATGCTCACCATCGGCCGGCCCCTCCGTGCCTCTAGCCAACCTCCCATCGTTGCACTCCTTTGCTTCCTCGCATTACCTTTCTCCATGCCCTCCTTCGCATTAGCATCGCCCTAGCCCTCAAAAACCACCGCTGCAGCCCGCATTTCCTCCTTGGACCACGGGCAAGCAAAGAAGGAAGGAGAAGAGAAGAGAGAAGGATTGGAGTGCCCCTACAGCAAGGATCAAGGATCTTCACCGTGGATTTGAAATCGATTTCGAGTTCTTCAACCTAGGTATTTCAAAACCTGAAACCCGTTCGATCCACTCATTAGTGCCTCATTTTTAAATTCCTTTTATCAAGATGCTGCATTGGAGGTCTAGAAGCCATGGTTAAAATTTTGGATACAGGGCAGCAGCCATTAGTGGAAGATAGGAGCCCAGATCCAAGCATAGGCATGATCCAGCATTAGAGAAATACAAGAAGGCAAGGCAGGACTTGCATCCCAGATTCAATCAGCAGGAGCAGGGCAGTAGCAGGAGACCCTCTAGAGCCACTAGGGGTGCTCCACAGTACAGAGAGAGTGGTGATGGTGATTACAGCCCCGCTTCTGATGATGAAACTGAGGATTATAGAGTTGAGCACAGGAAGAGGAAGAGCACTGACAAAGATTTAGACAGAGAGTTAGGTGGTGGTGACAGCTCTGAGGAGATAGAGGAGGAGCAGCTCTAGTGCACCACCTAGGTCAGGGCATGCACTATGGCCTTCTTGAAATACATGCTCCGGTTTTACCCAATTATGTTGCCAGAGTCAACTACAAAGAAAAGGGTATGACTGAGAGAGCAAGAGATTAGAGGAGGATTGATCCCAGAGGTTTGCCTAGGATTCAGTATGATCATCGCTTTCACACTATGTTCCATCTAGATTATTTCACTAGTGTGATACTTGCTAGGAATCCTATGGTAGCCAAGTCTTAGTGGATAGATTAGAAATATGTCAGAGAGCTACGGAAGTCCTCCATTGACTATGCTATTGCCACCTGTCACCGCACAGGTGTATACACACTCATGGATTTTGTGCATGATTGGAACTCTAAAGTCATTGCACAGTTCTATGCCACTTTGTTTATGGAAGAGGAGCTAAGGCATATGCATTGGATGCTCGAGGGCCAGTGGTACAGTGTAGACTACGATGCCTTTGCAGCCTTTCTTGGCTTCTTAGAGGAGGACCTTCAGAGAGACAGGATCCACATAGAGCAGGTGTTACCTCCTGAGCAGCTTGCCTACATGTACCAACTAGGAGGTGAGAGAGGAGCAGTTGGGAAGGTAGTTGGTCTTCACCCAACCTATAGGTACCTGGACAGGATGTTCAGGAAGACCATTGATTGTAAGGGAGGAGACAAAGGGAACATTGCTGATTATTCTAGAAACTTGCTCCATAGGATGTCACTAGGTGCACAACCATTCAGTGTTTTTGATTTTATTTGGTCAGAGATCAGGAGTGCGGGTGAGAGGCCCCTCAAGGGCTATGATTTGCACCCTACATCATGTATATGATTGACAAGGTCATAGGACACACATTTGAGTATGACAAGAAGCAAAAAGTCCTAAAGATAGTGGATGACTTGACAGAGGTTGGAGTACCCCCACCTAGTCTAGGGGGAGTAGCAGAGGTAGATGCACCTAAGAGTGGTGTAGTAGTAGTAGGAGCTTCACCTCCACCACATGCTCCTTCACGTTCTTCTTCACGTCGCTGCTATCCTCCTTCTCCTATTCGTAAGATGTTCAGTGCTATATTTGGGATGTGTAGAGACATTGATGAGGACATGACACCCATGCATATGACCATGTTTGGCACATGGGATGGAGGGGAAGGAGGCCAGCAAGGGTGTCGAAGTCAAGAAGGAGGCCCGAGGCTACTTCGGTTCGAGTCCCCGAGGTGGAGGCCCAAAGCAACTCAAGTTCGAGTCTGCCTCGGAATCTAGGACTAGTCTGCCTTAAACTGGTCACCCAAGACGCATCTGGACTTCGTTTTCGATGATCCACATATGTATGGAAAGATAATTTTATAAGGAAGCCAATCCAAGTGGTTTCACATCAAAAGCTCTTCGGAATCAACAGGAATCATCAAAACAAGTCAGCGTCCAGAATCTGCCAGGGTGCTGCGACACCTTCTTTTGGTCCGTTGGGCCGTGTATCGTGTTTGGGCCCATTAGGGGGGGCGTCCAGGGTAGGCAATGACCCTAAGACCTTTATAATCATAGGCCACCACCGTCATTAGGTTTTTGGGTTTTGCTTAGATTAGTCTGTCTAGAATAGTTTCACCGTTCATCGGTTTGTGAGACCCTAACTCATGAGATTAATCATTCATCTGCAATTTGGTTGTGTTCTTTCTTGTTCTTGCTTGTGTTCTTTGTTATGCAGGCAGGGATTAGCCTTCTTAGCGAGGTCAACCGGATTCATGTCTTGGTTGATAACCAGAGGAGTTGTGGTGCTAAGATTGCAGGGTTCGATCTTTCGATCTGAAGCCAGATCGGTGTGTCATTCTCCGCCACAACAATAGTTACCTCTACCTGATGGAAGATCGGGACCCTCGTCTACATTAAGTGGTAATCAGAGCTTTAGGTAGTACCGTCAGGTTTATCATCACCCTAGTTTTGTTTTGTCTTTGTCCTATAAATCCAGAAAATTACCCCACAAAAATATTTGTGTTAATCTTTGTTTTCTCCCTATCCTATCACCCGTTGTACCATTGCAATATTTTAATTTCAGTTTGCTTTATTGAACGGTCGTCCCTCGCGTGTCCTCATGTTCATTGGTTTATTTGAGTCTTGATCTAGTATCCTTGTTGTCGTGTGAATCTGATTGTCGGGTGGTTGTGCATTTATAACTCTATTAGCCTAGCTTTGAGCATATCAAGTTGTGTGTTCAAATAATTTGTATTGCAACGTTCTTCTGAGAAACAAAAGAAAGGAAAGGAAAAGGCAGAAGGTGCATAAAAAAAGAAAAAGAGAAAAAAAAAGCCGCACCAAAAAAAAGAACAAAAAAATAGAAAGTGGGGAAAAAAGTGAAGAAAAATTCAGAAGTGCTTGTATTCTTTTGAGTCTTTGTGCTGAGTTATATTGTAGCTTGCTTGAACTAGGTCTAGGATGAGTTTACGCTGGTGACATAGATTAGCTTGGGACTAGTTTTCAATCTTGCAATTTCTGAATTAAATTATTGGTATTCCTTGCTACCATATTTTAAGCCTCCTAAGCTCCACATATATACTTCAGATCAGTACAGAAAAAGGTCCTTGCAATCTCGGTACCACTGCCTCACAGGTATCGCGAACCAGCCGCCGGTTGTACCATCCACTGCTTGCATTGGTAAGAACTTTGTAAGAGCTTGGTAAGACACTTCCACTTGCTGTCAAAAGTGACACCAGTGCAACCACGTAGTCATTTGATAGGGATAATACTTTTGTGTTATCTTTTGCTGTCTTCTAACAATGATAGGTTGTTTGTATCCACCGACTTATGATGGTATAGGTGCTGATGAGTACATGGAGTGGGAAATTGCCATCGACAACATATTTGCTACTTGCTTTATGTGTCCAAGGAGGAAGGTAAAAAATGCAGCTAGTGTTTTGTGACATTCTGCTTTATCTTGGTGGGAGTCTTTAGATCCTTCTGATAAACCTCAAACTTGGAATGATATGAAACTCCTCATGCGAGAAACGTTTGTTAATCCATCTCCTGTTTTGACTTCATATGCTGAGGAGCACCATTTAGAGGAAGAGTCTGTTGTTATTCCTCTTGCTATGACTAACCTTCTATAGGATAATGTACTTAAGCGAGAGGATGACATAGAAGAAAATGAGGAGCTCACAACCTCATATGCAAATTCAGAACCATCACTTCACAATGCACCTATTACTCCTACTGAGAACACAGGTAATGCCCATGGTGCTACACTCACGGAAGGTGAGAATTGTTTTAATGTAGTAAAATTTTCCACAAACCATGCTATCATAGAGCAATTGTTAGTGGAACCCTCTCTTGATTTATCTCTGTCCCATGATAATTTGCTTGAAGTTCCTTGTGATAAAGATAATTGGTTGATGATGCTTCAATTTTACATATTTTGGAACCAGTCATTTGTGCTGAAAATAAACATGTTATTCATATTGCTACTAAAACTGATCAGTTCAAACTGTTGTCTTCTTTACATACTTTGGGTTACATTGAATTTGATGTTTTGTGTAACCTAGATTGTTTGGAGGAGAGCCTTTTTAAATATGCTGATTTGCCTTGGTTTTCTAAACACACATATCATGTTGTTGGCAAATATAACAACAAGGGACAATATATGATACATCGAGTATACATTCATAGTAATATGAATTCTCCTTTTGTTGTACAAGATTATGATCGTTTAGAGGGCAGCCATAATAATACAAAAATTTTCTCATGTTCCTCAAAGAAACAAGTTCACTTCTAAGAAGGGGAGCATTGTTGGCTGCTACTTATGTCTTCTAGACCATCTATTCCTGTATTATCTTTGGTTAGTTCTAATCTTTTGTAGGATAGTGTTGACATACATCGTGTGTATTCGGATCATGGAGTCAACATGCTTGCTGAAATTTTTATGTGAGATGACATGCTAGAAACTTGGAAACATGGTCACATTCCTTCTCAGAATTATTTCAGTTTTCTTTGTCCTCGCAACCCCGTTCTCCTTTATGTTGTGCAGGGTCAGTTTCAAGCACAATCGACACCGAGGACGGCTTTTCATCAAGAAGGGGAGGATGATGAGGACATGACACCCATGCATATGACCATGTTTGGCACATGGGATGGAGGGGAAGGAGGCCAGCAAGGGTGTCCAAGTCAAGAAGGAGGCCCGAGGCTACTTAAGTTCGAGTCCCCGAGGTGAAGGCCCAAAGTAACTCAAGTTCGAGTCTGCCTCGGAATCTAGGACCAGTCTGCCTTAAACTGGTCACCCAAGACGCATCTGGACTCTATTTTCGATGATCCATATATGAATGGAAAGATAATTTGATAAGGAAGCCAATCCAAGTGGTTTCACATCAAAAGCTCTTCAGAATCAACAGGAATCATCGAAACAAGTCAGCATCCAGAATCTGCCAGGGTGCTAGACACCTTCTTTTAGTCCGTTGGGCCGTGTATCGTGTTTGGGCCCATTAGGGGGGCACGTCTAGGGTAGGCGATGACTCTAAGACCTTTATAATCATACGCCACTGCCGTCATTAGGTTTTTGGGTTTTGCTTAGATTAATCTGTTAAGAACAGTTTCACCGTTCATTGGTTTGTGAGACCCCAACTCGTGAGATTAATTATTCATCTGCAATTTGGTTGTGTTCTTTCTTGTTCTTGCTTGTGTTCTTTGTTGCGCAGGCAGGGATTAGCCTTCTTGGTAAGGTCAACCGGATCCGTGTCTTGGTTGATAACCAGAGGAGTTGTGGTGCTAAGATTGTAGGGTTCGATCTTTTGATCTAAAGCCGGATCGGTGTGTCATTCACGATAGTTACCTCTACCTGACGGAAGATCGGGATCCCCGTCTCCATTAGACATCCAGACCACATAGCAGAGAGAGGGAGGCTAGGAGGAAGGACACTCAGACTCTAAAGCAGATTGCTGCTAGACTTGAGCTTGAGCCTCCTAGGTCTCCTCTATCAGATCAGGCAGCCAGTGAGACTGAGACTAAGGAGCACCAGCAGGCCAGGTACAACAGAGAGTTTGCTGAGTTTCTTCAGCGACTGGAGCAGCAGCAGCACTAGCAGGCACCAAAGCACCTTGACACTTTGCCACTATAGGCTCGTGTGCCTACTCACTCTTAGCCACGTCCGAGTGTTGTAGACGAGTATGCTTTAGACTGGTGGGGTGACCTCACAGGTGGCTTCAGCTACTATGGGTATAGTGGCTATGATTCGTCTGGTGAGGGTGGTTCTCGCCCACCTAGTGCTGCACGCTCAGATGAGGAGGATGATGGTAGAGATGATGATGATGAGGGGGAGTGATCACAGCTTTCAAAGACAGCTTGCAGCCCCTTTGTGCTTAGTATGTCATTGTTGGACCTTTGTGGTGATAGATGACAAAGGGGGAGAGAGACTAATTAAAGCTTCAGGGTGTTTGTTTTATTTGCTTATCTTTGTACCAGGAGATATGTTCTGCAGCTATAGTTTTTGAGCTTCATTGATGTATCTTGAGTTTGAGATAGATTGTATCATGTGAGAGATGATACTTTTACTTATACTTTATGGATGTATCATTTGACTCATGTGACAATATAATCTATCTTAGTGGTTTGTGGACTTGAGAAAATGTGTAATGAGTGCTATGTGTGACATACATGTGTTGTATTTATTGTCATAAGGACCATGCATGCTAGAATGAAAATGTTTGATGTGATGCTTTTATATTTATTCTTGTGTGATATATCTTGTCATATGCATCACGGTTTTACATTGTCACACACACTTGCACCCCACGGATGCAATGATTTAGGGGGAGTCTCTTATATGTTTTAGTATGTGCAATTGACATTTGAGGTCATTTTGTGAATTCTAGTCATAAGCACATATTAAGGGGGAGCCTCTCATAAATTATTGAACCCAAAAGCTTAAATGTTTATATCCTTTTGTAAGCTTTAATCAAGTTGTCATCAATCACCAAAAAGGGGGAGATTGAAAGTGCATCTAGCCCTTTAGTGGGGTTTGGATGATTGAATAACAACGTGATTAAAGGTATAACCCATTTTCTAAGTGTGGACAGGTAATAGATTATCTCACAGGTACTTAATGAAAGCCAAAATGATGTGTTGTTGTATAAACAATCTAGTTCAAGCACAAGACAACAATGCAAATGGAATTCATGCAAAGGCTTATTTATTGTGGGATTTCCATGTACTATGTGAAAGCAAGCATGGTAAGAATTAATTAATGAGACATGAGGGATTGCATATGGAGTGGTCGCATATTTGAAGCTTGCTAAATTGAAATGAAAAAGATAACAATACAAATGAATGGATGATTCAACACAAGATGTGACTTGATGGCTTGAGATGGTGAAGATAGCAAAGAAAGATTTCGAGGTACTAAGCAAGGGTGAAGGGCAAGCGACGGCTTAGCGGCCAAAGAACCTAGCTAGGGTGAAGAAGAAAGTACTTGCATTTAGTTGAGGTACTAATCAAGCTAAGATGGTCATATTGATGTGGAGGATCAAATCTATATTGGACAAAGTGTTGGTAGTGACTTGATGCATTTGGAGTTATTCATATTTGATGAATGGAATCAAGTCACGTGCTCAAGATGGCTATGCTCAAGTCATGGTAGCACCCTCACTTGATGAAGATTGAAAGAGATGGCATCAATTTAAAAGAGATCAACTCAAGCGGTATAAATTTGTTTTTCCTTTGATCTTGAGTTTAATAGGTATGTCGTACTATTAAGAGGGATGCATCATGTTGATAGATAATTATTCATAAGTGCTTATGCCAACCCATGTGAGTTTTGAGTGTTTAAGCGACAAAAGAGCTAACTTATTTTTTGCTGGTCTAGCAATATCGGACGTCCGGTATTGATACCGGACGTGTCCAGTATTTGCCCAGCCACGGTAAAATACTTGGTGTTCTCGAGTTGGTTCATCGGGAGTTCCGACGGTCGGGAGTTCCGGCAATCGTCGGGAGTTCTGACGTCTTGCGCTTAACTGACATGGAGAGTTGACTGCCTAGTCACACCGGATGTGTCTGGTATTATACCGGACGTGTCCGGTATAGTAGGCCAGAGCTCAATGGCTAGTTTTCAAATGAGCTGAGGGTCAGGAGTTTTGGCATTCATTAGGAGTTCCAACACCTCACACACTGTAACTCAGTTACCGTTGGCACAGTGCAAGTCATACCGGACGTGTCTGGTATTGCCCAACGCTACATAATGGCTAGTTTTTTAAAAGGGCTATAAATACCCCTTAGCCTCCACCTTTGGAGGCTGCTAATTCTGCTGGTTACAATACATGTTTTGAGCTTTGCCAACTCTACTAAACGCTCTCGTAGTGAGTGTGTGATCCAAATTGCCAAATCCATTAGTGGGTTGAGAGAAATTCAAAAAGAGAGCAATCCAACCACTTGAGCACATGTGCATATTGTCAATCTCATGATTTGCATTTGTTACTCTTGGACTCTTCGGTCCTAGACGGCTAGGTGTCGCCGGAGAGCACCCAAGAGATTGTGGTGTGCCTCAGAAAGTTTGTAACGGTCGATTCTGTCGCCTCGGAATCAACTAGTGGAAGGAGGAAAAGGAGTTGGAAAAGACTCTGGCTAGAGTGACCTTCGTGGTACCCTTTAGGGCTGACCTTCGTTGGGTTGCCCGTAGCCCCCTCAACGGAGAGTAGGACTCAAACGAGTTCGAACTTTGGTAAAACAAATATCATGTCTCAATTTTCATTTCTTTTGATATTTGTGTTCTCCAGCTCTTGTGCATGTTCTCTATGTATCTTGTCATCTCTAGTAGGTACCTTAGTTTGTTTTGAAGATACAAATTGAAAGGAGCAAGTTTGGTGCTGTTCTACTGAAACCGTGTATATCGGACTACCGGACGTGTCCGGTATTGATTCCTGTGCCAAACTTAATTGCATTTTGATTTAACTCTTTGGTTGTAGGTGTTTGGCTCCTTAAACTTATTTAGTATCCTTTATATACTCTACGGCTAACTTGTGAAAGGGGGGCTGTTCTGCAGAACATGTGTATACCAGACACGTCCGGTATACCTACCGAACACGCTCGGTATTTGAGCTCAGTGCTAAATTTATTTGATCCATGTTCTAACTCTTGTGTTGCAGGTTCTAGGCTCCTAGGATTATTTAATATTGTCTATTTACTCATTGGCTAACTTGTGAGGGGTTGTATTACTCTGATTTGGAGTTTCCACTTGGAAACTCCCATTACTAAATTGTTTCCGCATTTAAAGGTATTAATTTTTAGAAATGCCTATTCACCCCCCTCTAGACAGCATCCTAGGTCCTTTTAGTTGGCGCCGGCCAGATCTGAGCAACGACGGCCATCTCTGGCACCTCCAACACCCTCTTCTCGGTGGCTTTCTTGGCGGAGGTGCTCAAGTTCTTGCTCTTACCCATCACATAGAGCTTTCATAGATCTAGGGTGTTGGTGTTTTGGATCACCAGCTAGTAAATTTGTATCTACGCATCTGACCCAGATGGTGTGCTCAGAGGACACAAGGATTTATACTAGTTCGAGCAGAATGTCCTTATGTCTAGTATGCTGCTGCTCGTGTTACCGGCACTAGTTTGTAGTAGGGGTTCCAAATGGGCGAGAGAGGGAGAAGGTCCTAGGTCTCTGGTGGAAGGATTGAAGAGTGCTAAGAGTTTGTTCAGCTGTGTGTTTGTTGTCATGTGCTCGTTCACCCCTTCTTGGGGCATCCTACTTCCCCTTTTATAGGTGAATGGGAAGGCATAGGTTATAGACTGAAAGAAGGAGAAAAGCAAGGGAGAAGAAGGCCTCTAGGGCCTCCAGGTCCTTCTCCTTCATGCGGGTCCTACCAACGCTGTAGATGGTGATGGGGATGGCTCCACATTGAGCTCCTATTCACCATTGGTGCCATGCCCCGGTGTCATCAGCTGGTCATGGCATCCCATCCCATCCCAATAGACAGAGTGGTGGACCAACATGCCTGTCAGCGACCGTACAAGGAGTAGGCAGCACAGCGACCACGCATCTTTCACTATTGGTGATGTGAACCCCTGGGTGTGGCCTAACGTGGCCATGAGTCATGTTGAGATGTGTCTACTTCCTTCCCAGTGTCAGAAGTTTGACCCTAGGGTCGTACCTTCTGACCCATAGTGGTTCGAGGCGGTATGGGTCACTATCGAGTGAGATAGAGCTCGTGCCCTAGGGGTCAGGCAGGACAGTGCCCATGCCCTTAGGGTCAGGCGAGATGGCTCCCGTACCCTTGGGGTCAGGTGACATGGGGCCATGCCTAAGGGGTTGGGCGAGACGGAGCCCATGCCCTCTAGATCGGGTGACACAGAGAACATCCCTTCGGGGTCGGTCGAGGCTAAAATATGTCCTTGATTATCTAGGCGAGTCATCATTCGCGGTCCTCAGATCCCTTCTTCAGCTATCCCTAATACTAATACCCGACATAGGGTTTCAAGGAGCAAGATTGGGGGCGCTCATAGAGTTGCGGGGGCTTAAGCAGAATGTGAAATTGGGTAGGGGATGATGATGTACAAGGATTGGTTCCCTTTTATACACTATTCTCATAGTTGTGTGGCCCGATAATCACACAAATAAGTGCGGCGCTTTAGTTCCCCTTCCATTTTAATGCGGTTGCGCAGTTTGAAATGACGGTTGCATTCCTTTTCATGGTTTCCAGCACATAACAATTTACTTAGACTTATCTATTGGGTTCACACCATCCGGGTACCTACCTTGATACGACCATCTCCTACATAGCCACATCAGTGAAGTACTCGGATAGTTTCTACTGTACTCGGACACTTGCTTGACAGAATGCATTCAGTGACACAGTACTTGGATGAAGATTTTTTATTCAACAATAGTTCAATAGATACAAACATTGGATACAAGGTCTTTTTAGAAAATAACAAAGATAACACCTACTCATCTATGATAGAGTACTCATACTCTAAGTGCTTCTCAGTAGGTACTTTTGTACCCGATGCACCTGGATCCAAGATGGGAAGAGTAGTGCATCTGGGTAGATAACAGAAGTGTAGTGTGTCCTGGCTCAGAACCTTGGGTAGACCATCCAACTATGAACTTTTGTTGGCTGACTACCCTTGGGAGCATAGCTACTACAAGAGGAAACCTGCTGGCTAGTATGTAGGAGGAGCAACTCGCACATCTTGCCACCTAGCCGACGCCGTCTGTACACATTCAGGTTCGAGTACGACCCTTCATGTATAGACATCGACAGGCACCCTCGAAGAACTAACATAGGACTACTAGATGTGCCACTCTACTAGCCATCACAAGACTTCTTCTAGTTACAGCTTCAGGCTACTCTACTATGCACAACTGCGAGTTTAGCCTATGTTGGTATAAATTAATGCACACAGAATAATCCGCAAGCGTATGGATATTATACCTGATGTAACACTTCACCGGGAGTACCTAGTTTTATATCGAACTCAAGGAAACATGTGTGAGAATAACCAAATCTAGCTTAACCTAACTTCACAATCAAGACTAGATAATAGGAGCGTAGAGGAGATTGCTAAAGTTTTCTAGTTCTAACTTTGGTAAGCTTTGTCTTCTATTGTTCAATTCTAGGGATATTACTATAGAAAACACATGCATAGTATGTTTCCTATAGCAACAAGGTTCTGCTAGGCCTACTAATGGGAGCTGGACTATAGAGGATTCAATGAGGTTATAAGATTCACCCTCACGAGCTACCACCGATCCAGAAAATAGGGTACATCCATGAGTAACCGAGTCTAAGCACCACACTTACACTATGAATAATCCTTTAACCCAAGAGCTACAAGGATTAAAGTACTGAAAAGAGAGTCACAAACCTGAAGAATAATATGAACAAGATGCTTAGTTGAATTAGAAGTCGATTACCAGAGAAATCTCAGAAGCAAGCTCAAGAAGAACTTGATTCGCTAGGGTACAAGCCATAGAGAGAGCACCGATAGGCCGGGACTCCTCCAAACTCTTCCCTCTCACTCTATCTCACTATCTCTAATACAAGACTAGATCCTATGGAGGACTAATCTTCTCTTGATTGCTAGCTCTGATCTTGGTGGACATATGAATTAGGGTTTTTGGCTTCTCAACTCTTAGGATCAAATGCATGGATGCCCTAGAGGGGGGTGCAGGCAGGTATATATAGGCCAGAGCATCAATCCTAAGCCCTTAGATCAAACCGACTTGAATAAACGGTGTAGATGCATCCTAGGAGGCGGTGGAGAAATGACATAGCAACGAGGATGATAGGTGGGACCCCTAGGGGCCGGGCAGCCTACATGTGGGGTGGGTCAGCCCCACATGGCAGTGGCTTGGCCTCCACTTTGGTGGAGAGCCTCCTAGAGTCTTCTAGAGTCTTCCCACATCAGTTACATGGTAGAATTCCATGATTTCATTTGACGAATAGGTCCTCCTTTGTGGTTTTCTAATTAAATCCTATTGAAAACATAGATTCACCAAAACTCATGGAATTTGTCAGTTTAAACCCCTAAGTCTATGGTGGTGATCCATTTTAATCATTTATGCAAGTTGTATGGATGGTTTGTAATGAATGTTAACTACCGTCAATAAACTCCCCCACAGTTAGGCTTTTACTCATCCTCGATAAAAGGATGGATTACTTAAGACATAACTTTGGGACAAGACACAACATAAAACTATTCCAAGTCATACATGCACTATAGGATTCAAAGTGTCTACCAAGAAACTTTGGGTGGTTGAAGATTGGAACAGCTTTAAACAGACCACCATCTTCCTTCAGTTAAGTCAATTGGAGAAACATTTGAAGATTTTTTAAAACAAAACATATCTTACCTTCTCCTTTTGTGGTACTCTCAAATCACTCTATATATGTGGTATTTTTGGATCCTCACCAAGACATTGATGACGTTGCCTTCTTTTTACCTATTTCTAAAGGCTTATGTGGAGCTCAGGTAGGGATAAATGCGAGAACATATTTGCATTGCATATATTGTAAAGTCAAAACAAGGATCCAAGGAGAAAGATGTCATACTCTTAGATCAAGATGTGCATGTGTATGGATATGGATATAGTGGCTAACCTAATTCTACTATGCTCCTTAAAACATATCTCTCTTGATTGAAACTTGAAACACTTTTGCAAGAAGTCATGGGCTATCTTATTCATCTTTTTTTTCGTTTTAGGTTGGCATCTAAGTACCCATTGTTTTAGATATCTCGGACACTTGTCCATTTTTTCCAATACTTTTTTTCTTTTTCTTTTTTTATGAATAACTTTTGCATGGCACATGCCTCTTCTTTTTCTGTAATTAAAACCTTTCAAGAGAGACATTTACAAGAACTTGGAGCATTTATCCTAACAATCTTGTTTTTGTGTCTATTTCTAGTGTAGGAGTGGAACATTTTTGGGTGGATGGAAAACATATTTTTGCATGCCCTAGTGTAGGAGTAGCAGATATATGTGGAGTGTAAGTGATCTTGATCTTGAGAGAATGATAAGTTTCTCAACAAGGGTCACAAGGTTTGACCAAACTCAATACCATGACAAGTAGTATATATAGAAGGTTTCTCTAGTCTATATTTGGCTTTGGTGGGATATTGCTTACCACAAAGGAGAGGTGTGGCTATTCATTTTTTTCTTTTTGAGATAAAATTCTCCAATAACAAGACATCAAGAATCAAGTTCTCATTATTCTACTATATCTCATTCCACAACAACTTAAGTAACATGAGGTCCCTAATAATAAGTTCCCAATAGTAGCATAACTTCTAGGAGTCATGACTGAAATAATCTTTCCTTAGGTTTTAAATTGTTTTATCAAAGGATTTTAAATTTGATTCGAAACGGAAAGCATAACATGTGAAAATAGAATATATGGGCCACAAACCTGACCATGGATGAAGCACGAGGTGAGGTGGCACAGTGGTGGGCTAGGCAGCCCAAAGAGGAAGCCAGGTAGCTGGCTCCAAGGGCTGCTCGAGGCCCGCTTCATTGGACATGGTCCTTGGCTCATTATTTCCCGAACTTCATAATTTTCGCAATTAAATTCCATCTTGTTGTCATGGTGTGTCTCCCCCACACTTGTTTTCCTATATACCTTTATGCACAACATGTGGAGACAAAACACATATCCAAAATAATAGAGGGTAGATAATAATAATAAGACTCCATTAATATCATAAGGCACTTTATTACACATACCAACTTAAACATAAACTTCAATCTCTAACAATCTGAGCTAAGCGATTAACCAAAACATACTAACTTTAAACACTTGATCTAAAAACTCGTGCCTTATTATTGACTGCCTAATTCTCACTTCCTCATCTTAGCAACAAAATGATTTAAAACATTAAGATCGTGTTGTAGGCTTTTTGCGGTAGACGTGTTCTTCGTCGATCCTTTGCTCTAAGGTATAGATAACATCAGAGAGGTCTTCAATCTTCTTCTCTAAGAGAGCAATGGTCATCTGTGGATGCTTCTCAACCTCTAGGATAGGTGGTGATGGCGCCTTCCTCTTGGGAGGAACAACCTTGATCTACTCTGGCACAGCCTGGACTCCATCAATGGTGGTACGAGGGGTGACCGACTTATATTTTGCACATGTAACATCTCCAAACTTATTGGTCTTGACTCTAGTCAGCACCTTGTGTCCCTTTGGAGGAAGGAGGTTGATCTCCTTTGTCACTTTGATTAGCTTCTAGGCATCTAGACGAGGCTCTTGTTGATGTGGCTTGTCTTCAAGAAGTGGACGTGACGGTGGCGGAGCGATTAATGGACGATGGATGGCTTGGACAAAGTAAGACTGGCTTGAGTGAATGAGAGTAACTTCTAGAGGGACGATGCTCAGCGTAAGTGCATCAGGCTTCTTGTTTAGGTCTGCTCCATAGGGGATGAATTCTTTTTTGGCCATGGGGACTAGAAAGGAGGAGAGCTTTGATGTTGTTGGAGAGAGGAGGCTTTGATGGGATGGCTATGGAGGTAGGTAGGGGCTCGTTTATATAGGGGGAACAACTTGCAGCATGGGTCAAGATCTATCCATAAGGGTCTCGTAACAAAGGAATATGCGAATGCAGCAAAAAAACTATGGGATTCTAACGAGGAAGGGTCTAGAAGGTATAAGAGAATCAACTAGTCGTGACAGGGTCTGACAGTGGGCCGGGCGGCCCCACATGTCACCCTCTTGTGGAGATTTTTCTCACGGCGGTTTCTTATCCCTATCTAATCCCAAAAAGTATATTTATCCGTTATGAAATGTAAAGAGGATGACAGTCGTGTAAATCTATGGTAAATCAGAAAATCTACCTCATCCAAATCCTTGGGTGTTTTTTTAGGTTCTAGAAAGATCTTGAGATGGTGGCCATTTACCTTAAATAACGTACCTTCATCATTTTGAAGTGTTACAGCTCCATGCAACGAAGTGCTTATCACCTTGAATGGTCCTTCCCATTTGCTTTGAAGTTTTCTTTGCCCGAATAATTGAACCCTAGAATTAAAAAGTAATACCTTATCTCCAGGGGCAAACTCCTTCTTGAACCTCTTGTCATGCCATCTTTTTGTTCTCTCCTTGTATATCTTGGCGTTATGATATGCTTTTTCACGCCATTCATCAAGCTCAGAGAGTTGCATCTTCCTCTTGGTTCCTATAGCTTCAAAGTCCATGTTCCATCGCTTGATAGCCTAGTGAGCTTTGAATTCTAGCTCAACAGGTAACTGACAGGTCTTCCCATAGACAAGTTGGTATGGTTACATCCCAAGTGGTGTTTTATAAGTCATTCTATAAGCCCATAGTGCATTGGGTAGTCTATCCTTCTGTGCAATCCCCATCTCATTGACCGTCTTTTGTAGAATGTTCTTGATTTGTTTGTTTGATGTTTCTGCTTGGCCACTGGTCTGAGGGTGATACGGAGTAGCAATGTTGTGACGGATCCCATGCTTCATCAAGTAGTTGTGGAAGTTCTTGTCAATGAAGTGAGTGCTTCCATCACTAATTACCATCCTTGGAACTCTGAATCTTGAAAATATTGTCTCTTCAAACATCTTTTTGGAGTTCTTCGCATTAGTAGCTCTACATGGCATGGCTTCAACCCACTTGGAGACATAGTCAACTACCACTAAGATATACTTATAGTTCTTTGACTTCAGGAAAGGTCCCATGTAATCAATTCCCCAGACATCGAAGAGCTCGATCTAGAGGTTGTTGGTGAGTGGCATGGCATCTCTTGAATTGATATTCCTATGCCTCTGACATGTTTCACACCTCCTGATTAAATCCTTCATTTCTTCATATATGGTTGTCCAAAAGAATCCACTTTGCCAAATCTTTGAATGAGTGCGGAATGCACCATAGTGCCCTCCATATGGTGATGAGTGGCATCGTTCAATGATCTTAATGCCTTCTTCTGCTAGTACACATCTTCTAAGCAGGCCGTCAGAGCAGACTCTAAAGAGGTATGGTTCATCCCATATGTGGAGATGACTTTCATAAATTAGCTTCCTTTTGTTCTCCCCTAGTGATACATAACTTGCAACCATAAAATTAATAATATTTGCGTACCAGGGGTCAGATTTCATGACTTTGAAGAGCATGTCATCCCACAGCGAATCATTGATGGGCAGTTCCTATGAATTCTCAAGCTGCATTCTGGACAAGTGATTGGCAACATAATTTTCTACTCCCTTTTCATCTTTTATTTCTAAGTCAAATTCTTGGAGTAGCAAAATCCATTTTATTAATCTAGGTTTAGCATCTTTCTTAGTGAGCAAGTATTTTAAAGCAGCATGATCAGTATAAACAATCTCCTTAGCTCCTACTAAGTAAGATCTAAACTTATCAATAGCAAAAACAACAGGAGCTCTTTTTTAGTTATTACATAATTAAGTTGAGGTCCTATCAAAGTTTTGCTAGCATAAGCAATTGCATGATGCTTTTTAGCTTTAGTTTGTCCTAAAACTGCCCCCATAGCATAATCACTAGCATCACACATAATTTCAAAAGGTAGTGACCAATCAAGGGGTTGAATGATTGGTGTAGAGATGAGTGCTTTCTTAAGAATGTTAAAAGATTTCAAGCATGCATCATCAAACTCAAAGGGAACATCCTTGGCCAAAAGATTTGTAAGTGGTCTAGCAATATGTGAAAAATCTTTTATTAAGCGACGGTAAAACCCTGTATGACCAAGAAAACTACTGATCCCTCTGATATTTACGGGAGGAGGTAACTGTTCAATTTCTTCAATTTTAGTTCTATCTACCTCAAGCCCTCTTTTGGACACTAAATGTTCAAGCACTATGCCTTCTCTAACCATGAATTGACATTTTTCCCAATTAAGGACTAAGTGCTTTTCTTCACATCTTTGTAAAACCTTGTATAAATTTTCAAAACAATCATCAAAAGTTTTTCCATAAACAAAAAAGTCATCCATGAAAACTTCCATGATTTCTTCAATCATATCAGAAAATATGGACATCATGCATCTTTGCAAAGAAGCTAGAGCATTACATAATCCAAAAGACATTCTACGATAAGCATATGTTCCATATGGACATGTAAAGGTGGTTTTGCTTTGGTCATCTGGATGGATTGGAATTTGGTGATAACCTGAATAACCATCAAGGAAACAAAGAAAGAGTGATTTGCCAATCGCTCCAACATTTCATCAATGAAGGGCAACAGAAAATGGTCTTTCTTCATTGCCTTATTAAGTTTTTGGTAGTCAATACACATTCATGATCTAGTGATGGTTCTTTGGGGATTAACTCATTCTTTTCATTTTTAACAACAGTCATGTCTCCCTTTTTAGGCACAACTTGAACAGGGCTTACCCTCACTATGCGGCATGGGATAGATGATCTTGGCATGCAGGAGTTTCAAAACCTCTTTCTTAACTACCTCTCTCATTGCATTATTAAGCCTATGTTGGGGCTCCCTAGAAGGTATAGAGTTAGGATCTGTAGGAATGTGATGGGTGCAAAAAGGAGGGCTAATTCCCATAAGGTCTTGGAGCGAGTTGCCAAAAGCAGAACGATGCTTTTCTAGGACAGTTATCAAGTGGAGGGATTCTTCGTGAGAGAGTTTATCACTTATGATCACAGGAGAATCCTGATCATTATTGAGAAAAGCATATCTAAGACCAGAAGGTAGGGGTTTAAGCTCAATGGTGGGCTTAGGTGGTTCTAGTAATTCATCTAGAGGTTCAAGGTCTATGGGATTTTCGTCTTTCTCCTCGATGAAGAACTAGGAATCATCTTCAAGGTTGGGTTTGATCAAGTCATCAAGAGATGCAACCTTAACCTCTTCCATTGAGTCTTCCTTAGGAATTGGTTTAGTCTTAGAATTTAGAAAATGAGTAATGGGTATAGAGAGCTTAAAGTTTTTCCCAAGTCTTATATTCAATTTACCCGATTGTCCTTTTTGGATAAGTCTTTTAATTGGTTATCCTATCAACAGGTCAAACTCCATAATATGAAAGATATAGAAGCTCAACTGAACCTTAGTTCCTTTTACCTGGATAAGGAGGACATACAAAATTCCCAAACTCAGAAGAATGTGTCCTGAAAGACCTTTCAACAACTTTATTGTTGGGGTTAATGGCATGTGTTTCAATAAATCATGAGCAAAAGATGCATACATGATATTAACACCCACAACTGGATTATAAAGAGCATCGAAAAGAGCTTTATTAATTTGGCAACGAATAGATATAGAAGGTGAATCTAAGCAAATCACATCAGAGGAAAGCTCTTATTCTTCTAGCCATTCATTGCTTATAATGGACACTACCTCTTTCATAGTCTTTTTAAGGAAAGCTTCCTCAGAAGGGTCTAAAGATTCTTCATTGGATGATGATTTCCTGGGCTTCTAGGGTCTCATTGTATGGTAATTCGAGGTATTTCCATATTCATCAAAAAGTTCATCCTCGAATTCAAGCATGAAATCTAAAATTGGAGTTTCCTCCTTTTTTGGTGGTTTAGGATTTGGGATAGCTGAGGTTTGTGATGGGTCTGGTAAAGATTCAGGTTCAGCTATCTGGGATTCCTCCACTAATCTCTTCTCTTCTACTTCTTTAGGGATGTTCTCTAAGATTTTCGTAAGAATGCTCCTTCCCAAATTAGCAGAGACATGCAAAAATGAGCCTCCTAAGGCCGTATTAAGAAGCTTCGAGGTTTTCCTATCAAGACCCGTATAGAAGTGTTGAAGAAGAATAGGGTCTTGAATGGCAAGGTCAGGGCCAGTATTAATGAGGCTATTAAAGCGTTCCCATGTTGTGCCTAGATATTCTTTTTCTTTTTGTTTAAAAGATATAACCTCTGAACGAAGACTGACTACTCTAGAGATGGGAAAGAATAGCAAGCAAAATCTAGAGCACAAGGCTTCCCAATCTCCCTATCTACTCCCTATGGTGAGCTTGTACCAACATTTAGCTTTTTCCTATCAAAGAGAAGGGAAAAGTTTCCATCGTAAGGTTTCGTCTGACATGCCTGCTATGCGCACGCATGCACAGGTCTGCTAAAACTCATTTAGGTGGGAATAGGGGTTTTCATCATTTTTGCCCAAAAAGGGTAGATCCTGAACCATGTTAATTAAACGCGGGCGCAACTCATAGCTAGGTGTTAGAATAGGCTTTGAAGACTCTTATGGATGTAGGCATGCGCTCGTGGGTGCACCATATTCGTAGATTAGGGTGAATTCTAGATCCATGGTAAAAGGAAAGAAAAGATAAAAGATAAAAGAATAATGATACAAGGATAAGCTAGGTTCAAAGTAAAATCAACAACCGTTTCCCCAGCAACAGCGCTAGAAATGCTTGTTGGTACAAATTAATACACACAGAATAATTCATAAGCGCATGGATATTATACTGATGTAGCACTTCATCAAGAGTACCTAGTTTTATATCGAACTCATGGAAATGTGTGTGAGAATAACCAAATCTAGCTTAACCCAACTTCACAATCAAGGCTAGATAATAGGAGCATAGAGGAGATTGCTAAAGTCTTCTAGTTCTAACTTCGGCAAGCTGTCTTCTATTGTTCAGTTCTAGGGATATTACTAGAGAAAACATAGGCAGAGTATGTTTCCTATAGCAACAAGGTCCTGCTAGGCCTACTAATGGGAGGTGGACTATAGAGGATTCAACGAGGCTATAAGATTCACCCTCGTGAGCTACCACCGATCCAGAAAATAGGGTACATCCACGAGTAATCGAGTCTAAGCACCACGCTTGCACTATGAATACTACTTTAACCTAGGAGCCACAAGGATTAAAGTACTCTAAAGAGAGTCACAAACCTGAAGAATAATATAAACAAGATGCTTACTTGAATTAGAAGTCGATTACTAGAGAAATATCAGAAGCAAGCTCAAGAAGAACTTGATTTCGCCAGGGCACAAGCCATAGAGAGAGCACTGACAGGTCGAGACTCTTCCAAAACTCTTCCCTCTCACTCTATCTCTCTATCTCTAATATAAGACTAGATCCTATCGAGGACTAATCTTCTCATGATTGCTAGCCCTAATCCTGGTGGACATATGAATTAGGATTTTTGGCTTCTCAGCTCTCAGGATCTAAACATGGTAATGAATTAGGGTTTCTAGGGGGAGGTGTAGGTAGGTATATATAGCCTAGAGCATCAATCCTCAGCCCTTGGATCAAATTGACTTGAAATAACAGCTAAGATGCATCCTTGGAGGCAGTGGAGAACCGACATAACAAAGAGGATGACAGGTTGGGCCCATAGGGGTTGGGTGGCCCCACATGTTAGTGGGTCGAGCCCCGCTTTAGTGAAGAGCCTCTTGGAGTCTTTTGGAACCTTCCCACGTTGATCCCGTGGTGGAATTCCATGATTTCCTTTGACGAATAGGTCACCCTTGACAATTTTCTGATTAAATCCTGCCGAAAACACAAATTCACCAAAACTCATGTACTTTGTTAGTTTAAACCCCTAAGTCTATGTTGGTGATCCATTTTAGCCATTTATGCAAGTTACATTGATGGTTTGTGATGAGTGTTAACTATCGTCAACAATTGGTTAGTCCAACAAAATAACTGTTATCTACTAGAGCATATTCTTGGTTAAGCATTTTTAATCTAAGCACCACGCTTAATTTAAAAAGCCTTTGGAAGTAAGATCAGCACTCCTAAACTAAGCACCATGCTTAATTTAAAAGATATATGAAGATACTCTAAACCCAAGCATACTATAGCAGGCAACAGTAGCATGAAAGCATTATAGAGATTTACTCAAATAGAGATGAAAGAGCATGATCATGGTGAATGATTTTTTAAGATAAAGGATGCAAGTGGTATGGATATTTGTAGGTAACTAAATATGTTGTGGATTTGATATGAGAGAATTCAAACTAAATAGAGTAAATGCATGGATTATTCCAAGTAAACATGTAGTGGAATGCAAAAAGTTAAAAGATAACTACTCATCAAGTTTAAAGTCCATTAGCAAGACTATCTCACCTTTCTTGATCATACTTACCATGACTCACATGATGGAATTTGTGAGTAGTGTAGCGTCTGTATTCATCACTTGAGATGTGATTTGAATTCTTGTGATGTTGACCTTTTTCTCCAATCTACACACGGTTAGAGAATATATATACAAACCTGTGAGATAGCAGGGTTCCAACATTGACAGATCTTGAATGTTCAGGCACCATGGAGTTCTTCTTTTCTTGTGGAAGCTTGCTGGAAGGTCAAAACGATATCTGTTGTCCTATCTTATTCCACAATTCAATAGAACAGGGGTAATCCTACTAAAGCTAGTGGTATGTTAATGATCTCAATCTTTATGCCAATTGTTCCCTGGCAACAATGCCAAAAATGCTTGTTGGTATTTATAAGTGCAAATACAATATGAAGGATTCGACAAGGGCACAGAATACCATTGTTGCATTTTACCAGGAGTATTCCAGGTATTGTTATTTATATTTACCACAGGAAAACAATGGAGTAAATACTTATTGAGTAATAAAGGGATATCTATCAGTCAACATACCAGCATCGCTAAAGCAAGGGGTAAAGGTAATGATAGGAATAAAGCATAATGACATGCAGGGGATAGATCACTAAGATAATGTAAACTAGTCAACTTGGGAGAACAACAGGTGAGGTAGATTCCAATGATATTCTTATTACATGGTCAATGTATATATACACCCAACTATAGCTAAGACTAACTCTACTCTTGTGCACTTTAGGACGCCGCTTAGACAGTAGAGCATCACGAAGGAGCTACAAGGATTAAAGTGCTTAAAAGAGAGTCGCAAACTTGAAGAACAATATGAATAAGATGCTTACTTGAATTAGAAGTAAATTACCAGAGAAATCTCTGAAGCAAGTTCAAGAAGAACTTGATTTCGCTAGGGTACAAGCTGTAGAGAGAGCACTGGCAGGCCAGGACTCCTCCAAACTCTTCCCCTCACTCTATCTCACTATTTCTAATACAAGACTAGATCCTATGGAGGACTAATCTTCTCTTGATTGCTAGCTTTGATCCTGGTGAACATATGAATTAGGGTTTTTGGCTTCTTAGCTCTCAGTATCAAATGCATGGATGCCCTAGAGGGGGGTGCAGGTAGGTATATATAGGCTGGAGCGTCAATCCTGAGCCCTTGGATCAAACTGACTTGAATAAATGGTGTAGATGCATCCTAGGAGGTGGTGGAGAACTGACATAGCAACGAGGATGATAGGTGAGACCCCTAGGGGCTAGGCGGCCTACATGTGGGGCTAATCAGCCCCACACGACAGTGGCTTGGCCTCCGCTTCGGTGGAGAGCCTCCTGGAGTCTTCTAGAGTCTTCCCATGTCCGTTACGCGGTGGAATTCTATGATTTTCTTTAATGAATAGGTCCTCCTTGGTGGTTTTTTGATGAAATCCTACTGAAAGCATAGATTCACCAAAACTCATGGAATTTGTCAGTTTAAACCCTTAAGTCTACAGTGGTGATCCATTTTAATCATTTATGCAAGTTATATTGATGGTTTGTGATGAATGTTAACTACCATCAACAAACTACCTCTAAACCCTCTCAAAAGCCATCTTCTAGTCACTACAGCTCTTGGATATACCAACCGAGTACTCCCAGGGGCTGGTCTACTTCGCTCACTACCATATTTGCAAACTTCACACTCAGAGCAAACTTCACACACCAGGATGGTTTTTATAGGCGTCTTGGTGGTGTTTGTGGACTAGGTTCACGAGGAGTACATGGACAAGCTTCTGACTTCCTCACAGGTTCATGTGCTACATTACAAGGGTACAGTGCATCCCACTACACCTTTTTAGTGTACCGACGGCCTTATTTCAACACATGTGAAGTGACAGTACACCTGGTAGCACCTTTGATGGCATATTCCCATGAATATCCTGAGCATCTTTGGACCAACTGTACTAAAGCTTTGCATGTGATTTTTACATGTCTTACCTATTTCTGTACAAGTAGATAGGACAATAATTTTTGCTGACACTCTCATCCTCAAGTATATTCTTTTTAGATCCTTATCTCGAGTACAAGTACTCGGACACAGGCTCAGGGGCTGCAGGGTACATATCCTCTATGGATGTTTTTCTTTTCTTTTGGACCCTCTAAACTCTTTGTTTTGCAAACAGCAAGAGGCTCGGGGGCTATACTCAGTGAGTGCATTTTTTTTGAAAAGTGCACATCACCTGGAGGTCTTACAGAGCACTTCATGGCTTAACTCAAAAAACCACTCGGACTTTGCTTGTTTCTACTCGGCAAGACTAGGAGGAACAAGAAGGCTTCCGAGTTCAATCATGACACGCTCGGAGGCTTGACGGACTAGGGTCCTAGGGGTTCCCCATAGGGGTGTTACCCAGATGAGCCCTAGGCTGGCCCATGATCTGTTGAGGGATGTGAGACAAGGTGGCGTGGACTTCAAGCTATTCTAGATTGACCTAGTTGGCTTACGATGAAAGCTAGATTCTATAAAAGGATTAGGATTCTTCTATTGTAACCGACTAGGACTAGATACGTGCCCTAGCCCTCTCTCCCTATATAAAGAGAGGCATGGTGCACCCCCTTGTACACATAATCATACAATCAATCCAACACAAAAGGCTACATGCTGACTGGATGTAAAGGCTATTTCTCGACAAGAGGGCCCAAACCAGTATAAATCGTTCATCTCTTTGCGTTTACTGTTGAGTTCTGCATACACCAAAGCCCTTCGAACATCATCCTAGGTAACCCCGTGATGAGTTGCCAGTCATCAAACACCGATAGTGTGATACCAATCGGAGTGCACCAAAATATACCATCCTTTGCACCATTGTTAGTGAGATAGCTCTTGTAAAACACAAACACTAGATACCTCGTGAGATCAACATTATATGTAAGGCTCTTGTACTACTTGAAAACACAAGCATGGCATATCTAACTATCATCATATGCATGCTAGTTTTTCATTTCATCAATCAAACTTACAACTAGCATACACCACACAAGCATGTATATCAAATTTAAACTTGACAAATGCAAGCAAGCATATGTGAATGCACATTCAAATGCATCAAACAAGTTCATGAGCTTGCTCCCCCTACTTGCGTGCTAAAATTTTAATTGATCCCCTTCCTTTGTCATATGTCTCCCCCTAAGTCCAAGTTCTCCCCCTATCACATTTATCTTTGTTTCTCTCCCCCATTGTCATCAATGACCACGAAGGTTCAATTTTAGATAGGTTAAGATTATCAATGTCAATCAATGGGGTGAGGATCAATTTCTCAATTTTGGTTCAATCTAGAACACTTGCCAAAGATATTTAACTCAGTTTGATCCAAGGACAAGCTTCTTCACACCTCATTTGAAGGGTTATCTTGACCATGTTGAGTTAAACACTTATAGTTTGTTTTCTAGATCAAACACTAGGTTCAAAAGCCCACAAACAAGTCATATGCTACCACTAGATCAAGTCAAGCATAGAAACAATAGTGGTACCATACAAGCATTAAATTCATTTGATTTTCATGAATGAGTCTAAGACATGATAAGAATGACTAAATGCACTAAACAAGTCATTAACAAAGAATGTATGCATGCCAATCAACTTTTACCTTGGATTGCTCGAAGGAGAGGCATGCCATATAAGTGTGGGGGGTGCATCAACACATATTTAAGAAATCCAAAATGTTCAACTCATTTCTTAGCTTGCAAAACCTCTTCTCATTAAGTGGCTTGGTGAATATGTCAGCAAGTTGATCTTTGGTGCCCACACTTTCAATGCAAATGTCCCCATTTTGTTGATGGTCTCTTATAAAATGGTGGCGGACATTAATGTGCTTTGTTCTTGCATGTTCAACCGGATTGTTGGTTAGCTTGATTGCACTCTCATTGTCACATAGCAATGGCACTTTCTTGAACTTGATTCCAAAGTCATTCAAGGTGGCTTTCATCCAAAGTATTTATGCACAACAACTACCGGTGGATATATATTTGGCTTCAGCGGTTGATAATGCAACATAATTTTGCTTCTTTGATGACCATGAAACAAGTGATCTTCCCAACAATTGACAAGTGTATGATGTGCCCTTCCTTTCAACCTTGCATCCCGTATAGTCGGAGTCTGAATATCCAATAAGCTCAAACTTTGCTCCTTTGGGATACCACAAACCAACATTTTGTGTATACTTCAAATACCTCAAAATTCTCTTTGTTGCCTTCAAATGACTTTCTCTAGGCAAGGCTTGGAATCTTGCATACATACATACACTAAACATGACGTCCGGCCTTGATACAGTCACATAGAGTAGGCTTCCAATCATAGAGCGATACAACTTTTGATCCACCATATTGCCACTTGTATCACTATCCAAATTGCCATTTGTTCCCATTGGTGTTCTAATTGCCTTGGCATCATTCATTCCAAACTTTTTGAGCATGTCTTTGATGTACTTGCCTTGACTTACAAATGTACCATTCTTCATTTGTTTGATTTGAAGACCATGGAAGTAACTCAACTCTCTAATCATGGACATCTCAAACTCATTAGCCATCATCTTCCCAAACTCTTCACAAAAATCTTGATTTGTTGATCCAAATATGATGTCATCAATGTAGATTTACAACACAAACAAGTCCTTATCAATCTTCTTGGTGAAAAGAGTGGTGTCAACATTTCCCATAATGAACCCTTTAGAGAGGAGAAAGTCCCTCAACCTCTCATACCATGCTCTAGGTGCTTGCTTCAAACCATACAATGCTTTCTTCAAACCATACAATGCTTTCTTCAACTTGTACACATGGTTGGGCTTCTTGTCATCTTTAAAACTAGGAGGTTGCTCAACATAAACTTCTTCATTGATGTAGTCATTGAGAAATGCACTCTTGACATCCATTTGATAGAGCTTGATATTGTGGGCACAAGCATAGGCTAACAAGATCCTAATTGCTTCCAATCTAGCAACCGAGACATATGTTTCTCCAAAGTCAAGACCTTCCACTTGAGTGTAACCTTAGGCTACCAATCTTGCTTTGTTCCTTACAACTATCCTATCTTGATCTTGCTTGTTTCTAAACACCCATTTGGTTCTAATCACATTGTGGTTCTTTGGTCTCTCCACTAACTCCCATACTTGGTTTCTTGTGAAGTTGTTCAACTCTTCATGCATTGCATTCACCCAATCAACATCCCTCAAAGCTTCTTATATCTCCTTTGGTTCAATGAATGATACAAATGAGAAGTGTTTACAAAATGAAACCAATCTTGATCTTGTTTGTACACCTCTAGAAATATCTCCAACTATAGTGTCCAAGGGATGATCTCTTGCAATATTGGTTGATTGGAGTATTGGAACATTGCTTGCACTTGCTTGATCATTTGGTTGAGATGATGAACTAGCCACTTGATCTTGCACATTGTCATGAGAGCCACTTATACTTGCTTGATTAGTGTCATCTTGTACATTTGAGCTAGAGAGTACTTGCACTTGATCATCTTCTTCACCTATCACTTGTGTAGGCCTCAATTCACCAACATCCATGTTCTTCATGGCATTTGAAAGTTGAATGCCTCTAACATCATCAAGATTCTCATTCTCATCTTGGGAACCCTTGGTTTCATCAAATTCAACATCATGAACTTCCTCAAGAGTACCACTTGCCAAATTCCAAACTCCATATGCTTTGCTAGTGGTTAAGTATCCAAACAAGAATCATTCATCACATTTCTTGTCCAACTTGCTCAATCTAGTGCCTTTCTTCAAGATATAACACTTGCAACAAAAAACCCAAAAATATACAATGTTGGGCTTTCTACTATTCAAGAGCTCATATGGTGTCTTCTATTTCAATGGGTGACAATATAAGCGGTTACTAAAATAGCAAGCCGTGTTGATTGCTTCGGCCTAAAAGGATTGACTCACTTTGTACTCACTAAGCATACACCTTGCCATGTCAATAAGTGTTCTATTTTTCCTCTCAACAAGTCCATTTGATTGTGGAGTGTACTTGGCCGAGAATTGATGTCTAATTCTAAAGTCATCACACAACTCATCAATTCTAGTGTTCTTGAACTCACTACCATTGTCACTTCTAACTCTCTTGATGGTTATTTCAAACTCATTGTGAATGCCCTTGACAAATGATTTAAAAGTTGCAAACACATCACTCTTGTCCACCAGAAAGAATGCTCATGTGTATCTAGTGTAATCATCCACTATCACAAAGCCATATTTGTTTCCACCGATGCTAGTGTATTATGTTGGCCCAAACAAGTCCATGTGCAACAACTCAAATGCCTTACTAGTGCTCATCATGCTCTTCTTAGGATGGGTGTTTCCAACTTATTTATTGGCTTGACAAGAGCTACAAAGCTTATCCTTCTCAAATACCACATCTTTCAAGCCTCTAACTAGATGATAACCAATCTATTCAATTGTTTCATTCCAACATGACCAAGCCTTCTATGCCATAACCAACCCATGCTAGACTTAGTGAACAAGCATGTTGACAATTGAGCTTCACTAGCATTGAAATCAACCAAGTATAGATTCTCATATCTAAAGCCTCTGAAGATCAAATTAGAGCCATCTACACTTATAATCTCTACATCATCTACTCTAAATATGCACTTAAATCCATGATCACAGAATTGAGCCATGGATAGCAAATTGAAGTTCAAGCTTTCTACTAGCAACACATTGGATATGCTCAAGTCATTGGATATTGCAATCTTACCAATCCTATTGACCTTGCCTTTGCCATTATCACCAAATATAATACTATTATAACCATCATTGCCATTGGTATTGATTGAGTTGAACATTTTTGCATCACCGGTCATGTGTTGAGTGCACCCACTATCAAGAACCCAATGCCTTCCTCTGGCTTTGTAATTGACCTACAAAAGAAGATCAATTCTTTTTAGGTATCCAAACTTGCTTGGGTCCTTGAAGGTTAGTCACTAAGATCTTTGGTACCCAAATGGCCTTCTTCTTTGGGCCCAACATGGATGTACCAACAAACTTAGTCTTCACACCATTGGCACCCTTAGTAAGCAAGTAACAAGAATCAAACTTGATTGAGGATACAATAGCATTCTTGTTCTTGTTCTTGTAATCATGCTCTTTATGACCAACTTTCTTGCAACTAGTACAAAACTAACCATTGTTCTTTAGAAAACTAGTTTTGTAGAGAGCAAAGACTGCCTTGCCTTTCTTGGGGTATAGCCCAATCCCTCTTTGTAGAGAGAAGCTCTTTGGCTACCCAAGCACATAAGCAAGCGGTCCTCACCACCATAGACCTTGCCTAGGGCGCGAGTGAGCTCATTAACCTCCTTCTTGAGGGTTTCATTCTCTACCATTAGTGAGGCATCACAAGTAAAACCATCACTACTAGATGAGGTAGAAGTGGAACTGCTACAAGAAGGGTTAGAGGGAGCAACAGCAATAGGCTCATAGAAAGATTCATCAAATATGTCACATGTTAAGCCTACATCACATGTTACAATTACTTTCCCATTTTGCTCAACAAGAGTGGAATGAGCCTTTTCAAGCTTCTTGTGAGCCTTGCCAAGCTTCTCATAGGCTTCCTTTAGCCTCTCATGAGATGCATTGAGCTTATCAAAGGCTTGCTTAAGGGCTTTTAGTTCCTATCGCAAGTCTTTGCATTCCCTTCTATTGATGTCAAAGTGAGTCTTAACATCTTCAAGCATGTCAATTAGTTCATCTTTAGTTGGTTCATCATCACTATCACTTTTATTTTCATTGTTGTTATCATCATCACACTCATCATCAGATTGTACCTTAGTGGCCTTAGCCATGAAGCATGTCGATGGAGTGTCGAAGAGAGAAGGCTTTTCATTTATGGCAATGCTTGAAAGAGCCTTCTTCTTGGTGGTCTTGTCATCATCACTATAATCATCATCACTTGAGGAAGCATCACTATCCAAAGTGACCACATATGAATCACCCTTCTTCTTCTTCTTGAAGGTCATCTTGTCCTTCTTCTCTTTCTTTTCCTTCTTGCTCTTCTTGTTGTCATAATTATTGTCACTATTGTATGGATATTTTGCAATGAGATGATCCTTGCTATTGCACTTGAAGCACCTTCTTACTTCTTCCTTGTTCTTGGATGATGACTTCTTTCTTCTTGCACAATATCCCTTCTTCACCAGGAATTTTCCAAACCTCTTCACAAAGAGAGCCATCTTCTCATCATCAAGTTCATCAAAGCTTGAGCATTCATCTTCACTTGATGTTTCTTGCTTTGCCTTGCCCTTGGATGATGTGGCTTTCAATGCCATACTCTTCTTCTTCTCATCCTTCTTCTCATCTTCCTTCTCCTTATTCTTTTCTTCCTTCTCTTCATCATCTCTATATGTGTCATCGGTCATCATATCTCCTAATACTTAGTTTGGTGTTATGGTGTCCAAACCACTCCTCACTAGAATAGTGACCAATGTGCCAAATCTTGATGGTAAGCATCTCAAGATTTTGTGGGAGAAGTCCTTCTCCTTCACCTCTTCTCCAAGTGCTCTGAGATCATTGACAAGCACTAGAAGCCTATAGAACATCTTCAGCACACTCTTATCTTCCTTCATCTTGAAGCTAGCAAACTTCCCCTTGAGGATAAAAGCTTTGGCACCCTTCATTGTGTTGGCGGTCACTAATGATCGAATCTGACCGCCAAATAAAGTCCAAAATTGGAGAATTAAACAAACTTTTGACACATGCATATACTATTGACCTAGTTCCACTTGTATTGGAGAAATCATGTTTTTTAGGACTCACAGTCGAATACAAGTGGGAAACCAAGCACAAGGCGCAATCAGGCAAAGCGTAAAGTAGATTTGCGCAACAAAACATCAAAGAAGGAGAAGAAAGCCCACCTACATGTAAAAATTGGGCCGAGCACCGACATGGAAGGGGTCTAGGCCCACCTAGGAACCGACCACATGAAGATGGTCATGAGGCGGGGCCACCAGGGTGTGGGTGCACCAGGGGTGCGGCCACACCCTAGAGGCTGCCTCCTAGGCCTAGCTTCCACTGATTGATGCATGGTGACATGTTGAGGCAGTATAGGGTAGTTTCCTAATTTACTAGGGCAAACCGACCTTGATGCTTGTATAAATGTAGGGGTAGCTCTCTCCTTCAGAACACACCAATTTGGAGCTACACCTCACTACCACATCTTGTACTTTTACTTTCTTAGTAGTATTTGGAGTTAGCAAAGCTATCAAGGAGGGCTTAGCTCTTTGGAAGAAGAGTGACATCTTGGTATGAATAATACTATAAAGAGTTCTTCCATAGTCATGCTCTCATATCATTTATAGAATAGTGCATATGAACTAGAGTATAGTTGTCTTGTTATAATCATGATATATGAACTACCATATAGTTTGTGTGTTATGATCTTAACATGTTCAACTTTATGCTTAATCATTCATATGATTTGTATGAGTAGAAGTAGAGCTTGGGTTGAGATGATGGTTCGTCATTCCTTCGGGTTTGCCCATATTCTTGCCTGTCGATCCATAGGGTTAGAGTCCCGAGGGGGATATGGGTAGTTTCTTTGTACATGGGCGTGGTGCTCGGGTGCACGGGAACCGTCGGATATGATGGTGCCCCTCGGTTGAGGGGTAGGTGGCAGGTGGTGATAGCCCTATTCGTCCCTTGTAATCCCCCACGTTCGGGTACTATGTAGGAGTTTTAAAGTCTCTCATGCTTGCTAGCAGACCAATGCTCAGAGATCTCCGTGCCCATCTTAAACTTAGTCCTAACTCTAATCATATAACTTGTATGATCATTAACTGTTCTTTGCATGGCTATATTAGAACATGACGGCTCCATGTAGGAACATTCTTTAATTCTTTATTTTCCTTTTATCCTTGAGGTTGGCTTAGATGTGTGTCCACTATCCTTGATATACCATTTTTACCCCTGTTATGCACTATGGTCCGCTATGCAAGTATGTAATCTTGTTCATGCTCATGCTAGACTCTTATACCTTGCCCTCATTTGGGAAAATATAAATAACGATACCTTGAATACTTTCAGGTGAAATGCTACAATGATAGATTCGTGCGCTTGTAGATATTTCTGTAATCATTAAGAACTATCGTAGTTGATGTTTCTTGGCGGCATCACTAAGGTTAACTCAATCTTAGTGATGGTGCTAAGAAATACCAACAAGCATTTCTGGCGCCATTGCCAAGGATGGACTTAAAACCTCCACACTTGGTGATTGCGCTAAGATATGCCAACAAGCATTTTTGGCGCCATTCTCACGGAGGGCAAATGTTAAAGAATCTAGTAGGACATGATCATGACCACATGCATGTAATGGTGGCCATAGTTTATGCAGACTAATTCTGCTTGTTTTCTTCCTGTTATGGATGAAAACAGGATAGTGTATGAGTGGTTTTGATCTGCCAAACAATTGCACCGATAATCCAGAGTCACTCCTAAGGAAGAGCCAGTCTCATACCGCTTCTTCTTCTGCTACTCCGTCGGTAGTTGAACCAGTCACCCCCGTACCATCCGCTACTACTGAAATGGCCAAGTCACTCCATGACTACTCCACCCCCACTGTTGCCAAAGTGCCTGTTGGACCCGCTATCAACACGTGTACTAGAAATTTTGAGCTATGCACTGGCCTCATTACGATGGTGTAGGTAAACCAATTCTGTGGTTTGCCCAGCGAGGATGCAAGTGCACACTTGCAACACTTCCTGGGGCTGTGTGACACCATAGTCATCAAAGACATCACACTAGCTAGCATCAGCCTCTGCCTGTTTCCCTTCTCCCTCACGAGGAAGGCAAAATAGTGGTTTTACAAGGAGAAGGAAGCTGTCAACACATGGGACAAATGTTCTATGGTGTCCCTCACAAAAAATTTCCCCATGGGCAAAACCAATGCCATGAGGGAGAAAATTTTGAATTTCCAGCAGACTTTAATGGAATCCATCCTCGAGGCATGGGAGAGGCTGTGGGATTATATCCAAACCTGCCCGCAACACGGGATGGAAAACTGACTTGTGCTCTAGAATTTCTATGAGGGGCTTACGCCCATGTCAAAGGGGCATGTAGATGCCGCTGCTGGAGGAGCGTTTTTCTCCCTCGCCATCAATAATGCCACAACTCTCATCGAGAAGATGGTGGCTAATCAGAGCTAGGGGGAGGAACAAAAACAACAAAAAGGCATGCATACCATGAAGGAGACAGATATGCTTGCCACAAAAATAGATTTGTTACTATCAAGACTGAACGAAAGGGCCCACGAGAAGGAAGCTATGAAGGCCACCATTCAGGCCACGGGCTCGCAAATGACTTGCGAAGTCTGTGGATAAGTCAGACATTTGGGAAACAACTACCCCAAAACCCATGAAGAAGCATCATATATCAACAATAGTTTCCGACAAGGTAACAATAACGGGTGGAGCAATCAGTCCCGCCCATAAGGAGGTAATTCAAACTTTAACTCAAATTACAATTCGAATCAACCTTCCTTGAAAGATCTAGTTTTAGGTCAAGCAAAAATAAACGAAAACCTTACTAAAAAGCTAACTTATAATGACAAAATGCTAGAAAATATTAGCTTTAAAATAGAAGGTTTATCTTCCTCTATTAAAAATCAATTGAGCTTTAATAAAATAATTAAAACCCAAATAGCTCAAATTGTTGTTGCATTACCTATTTCTGATTCAAGAAAGATTCTAAGGAAACCTAGAACTTCTCTTGAATCTATTAAAATGGTCTCAATGAGGTTTGGTAAGCCTCTATGTCAGGAAAGCTATGATTATTTTGTAGATCCACCATTCGTCACCAAGAAAGAAGATCCTGGCCGCCCGACAATCACATGCTCGATTGGCCCACATGTCTTCCACAACGCCTTATGCGACCTTGGAGCAAGCATCAACGTCATGTCCAAGGTAATATATGATAAGATTCTAGGTGGACCTCTGTCCAGTGCACACTTTCGACTACAGATGGCAGATCAATCTTCATGAAAACTGGAGGGATTAGCCAAGGACATCTTGGTAAGAATTCGAGATACATATATCCCCACGGACTTCATCATTCTAGACATGGGCCATAAAGAGGAAGTCCCCTCCTCCTAGGGAGACCATTCCTTAACACTACAAACATTGTTTTACATGTGGGATTAGGGCATGTTAGTTTTCACGTTCAAGGACAAACAATGAGATGTCCATTCAATGGGTTTGACATACATAAATATACTAAAAACAAATAGCCTAAGAAACAACCACGGAAAAGTGTTAAGCAGGTATGGCAGGTGAAAAAGGTATAGCCTACTTCTCCAGGCACAGGCATACCTTCATCAAGCAAGAAATGAAGGGAGAAGAGTCCTACTCATTGGACTTTAAATTGTGAGCTCTTGCCGAAGGTAAATCGGTAGTTATCCTTTATATTTATGATTTAATAAATAGTTACCTAGCTTAGAATTACTAGATAATAAAACTATAAAATAAAATAAAATATAAATACTAGGTTTGACTATCCTTCATGCTCTTTACAAGTATGTTTTGGTTTGGGTATGATCTTTCATGCAATCATACTTTCATAGGCTTTTCAAATTAAGCATGGTGCTTAGGTTGATTAGCCTACCTTGATCAAATTAAACATGACGTCTAGTTTGATCATTGAACCAAAACCACTGAGTATAGACATGGATAGGGTAAACAAAAAGTATAAATAAAAACCATATGCAATAAATACAATAAAGCTACCTCGGAGTCATCACCAAGCAACTAGCCATAAGCTAGCTTGGGGGAGGGCTCTGCAAAGGTAACATGTATCTTTCATTTATCACTTATATTTCTTACATTTATTTTTGTTCATAAAAATAAAATATGATAAAAATATAAATTCTACTCTCATATGTGTTTTAAGAATGTTTAGTTTCTCCTATGTTGAAATGATGAATAGTTGCTTTGTCTATAATTCAACTGTGCCTAGGTTGTAACTTAGTATTCCCCAAGATTTAAGTTTGTTGGCTAAAAAAATGTCTCATCCTAAAAACTTGAAAACTTGTGGGTTTGCAAAAGAATGACTCCTTTTCTAAGTTGTTGCGAGTTATGATATGGTACAAATATAATTTGCTATGATTTTGTTCTAAGAGAAACTTGACATCCGGAGATTTTACTTTCAAAAATGATAAAATCAAAAGTTCCTCAATGATTATGAATACCTACCAAGGCCATATGACATGATATCCAAATTCAAAACCTTAGTCATATGCTACTTGTTTAATCATTGAGCTTTGTCAAATTGTTGTGACCCTTGTTGAGATTCTCGTCATGCACCCATGATTAAGACACACGTACACCCACAAATAAATTGCTAACTCTTACACTGAGAGTTACGCAAAAACATGCTTTTTGTCCACCAAATAATTAATCCATTCACTTTATCATGTGTCTCTTTCAAAAATTCCATATGCCAAAAGGAATAGTATGGGCTATGCTAAACAAAAAGGGAGAGAAAGAAAAATGTCCATGCCAAAAGACACAAGAGAGAAAAAAATGATGCATGCCAAAGAGCATGAAGAAAAGAAAAGAAAAGAAAAGAAAAAGAAAAGAAAGAAATAAAGATAGCCCATACTTTCAAATAAAAGGCATTCATCCAAAAAAGAGAGAGATTCATGATTCAAAGGAGTACCAAAAATATTTAGAATTAGGACTTTACGAAAAATTCCACACACTTGCACGTCTTGATCAAAGTGTATGACTTGCATCTCCTTGAGGTCTGGTTTTTTACTTAGCAAAATATGTGATGCAAGTATGCCCCACTTTCATACCTACCCAAAACTCCACTCAAAAGCCTTAGTGGTAGGATATGAAAAAGAAGGCAAAATACCAAATGCCTTGGTGAGGTTTCATACACATTGAGCAATCGAGAGAATCATTTGAGGAACTTATATTTGTTTTACAAAATTCATAAAACCTCCGGATAGATGGTTAATCGAGGAATGAATGATTGGTGATTCTATTATAACCGTTCTATCTTGCAACCATCCAAGAACTTAGAAAAGCTATACGCCCCACAGGGATCAAGGTAAAGGGTGGATAAAGTACCAACTTATTTAAATTACGAAAGAATATTGTGTTATAGGCATGGCACTTGTGAATTGTGTCAGCATAGTAGCAACTCCTGATCAACAACCAAGTACTTAGCTATTTGCTCAGGACGAGCAAAGGTTAAGTTTGGGGGATTTGTTGGTCGTCACTAACGATCGAATTTGACCACCAAATAAAGTCCAAAATAGGAGAATTAAACAAACTTTTGACACATATGCATATACTATTGACCTAGTTTCACTTGTATTGGAGAAATCATGTTTTGCAGGACTCACATTCGAATACAAGTGGAAAACCAAGCAAAAGGCGCAATCAGGCAAAGTGTAAAGCAGATTCGCACAACCAAACATCAAAGAAGGAGAAGAAAGCCCATCTACACATCAAAATTGGGCCGAGCACCGATGTGGAAGGGGTCCAAGCCCACTGAAAGCTCTAGTTTGGTTTTGGTTAACTGATGAACCCCTAAGTGCTAACCTAGTTTATCAAAGTGATTATGAGATAGGTAGCACTACTCCAAGTGATGAAGCAATGGCGAAGATCATGACGATGGTGATGGCATGGCGATGATCAAATGCTTGAACTTGGAAAAGAAGAAAGAGAAAAACAAAAGGCTCAAGGCAAAGGTATAAATAGTAGGAGCCATTTTATTTTGGTGATCAAGACACTTAGTGAGTGTGATCACATTTAGGTTAGATACTATTAAGAGGGGTGAAACTCGTATCGGAATGCAGTTGTCAAAGTGCTACTAGATGCTCTAACTCAGTGCATATGCATTTAGGATCTAGTAGAGTGCTAACACCCTTGAAAATGCTTGTGAAAATATGCTAACACACATGCACAAAGGTGATACACATTGTGTTTAGCACTTGGGAGCAAGGGTAAGAAACTTCACCTGCGGAGTGTCCACCCGTAGAGTGCGGACAGTCCGATGGTGCCACCGGCGCCTTATATAGAAAAGATGATGGTCACTATAAGTGACCGCATGCTAGTCTTGGTTGGACCAACGCATCTGGTCAGTGGCAGTAGAGGGCGCATAGTTTTAGTCTCATGACCAGACGCTAGCGTGAAAACCGACCAAACGCTCAGGGCCTGAGTCCGGCCAGTCTGACGTATGATGACATTGAGTGACCGGATGCTGGGTGTGTCTAGTTGGGCCATGATTTCTCGCTTCTGGATGTTTACTGGAAATGACCAAACGCTGAGGTCCAGTGTCCGGTCACTTCGCAGCAGCGCGTCCGATCATCACTTAACCGTTGGGATCGGGCGCTCAGTATTTGAAGAGAATGGACACGTGGCGTGCATCGCATGACCAAACACTGGGGTCCTACGTCCAGTCGATATGACCAAAGCATCTAGTCACCCCGTGTTCTGTGTAGTGAGTAGCCCAACCCCGTATTTCATGGGGGCTTCTATTTAAGCCCCATGGCCGGCTCAAGCTCGGTCTCTTGGCCATTTTGCATTGACATAGCAACCTTGTGAGCTTAGCCAAAGCCCTCCCACTCATCTCCATCATTGATCCATCATCATTGTGAGATTGGGAGAGAATCCAAGTGCATTGCTTGAGTGATTACATCTAGAGGCACATGGTATTTGTGTTTCGCTACGGGGTTCACTTGTTTCTCTTGGTGGTTGCCGCCACCTAAATGGCTTGGAGCAGCGAGGATCATTGAGTAGAGATTGGTGATTGTCTCTGGCTCTGATCATGGTGATTATGAGGGGTCTTGTGCCTTCCCCGGTGGAGAGCCAAAAGGTAACTCTAGTGGATTGCTCATGTTATTGAGCTACCTCACCTGTGGGTAGGTTCTTGCGGTGTCCAATTGTGTGAACGAGGTTCGTGCAACACCTCTTAGCCGCTGAACCACCAAGTGTTGGTCGACACAATGGGGACTAGCATGCCGGCAAGCATGTGAACCTTGTAAGGAAAATGGACCCTAGGCCCATTTACTTTGGATTTTGGTGTTTGATGACCAACACAACCAAATTGGACTAATGAATTTGCAAGTGTTTGTTTTGTAGTTCAACAGGGTGCAGGACGTAACTTGGATGAAGGTGACGTGATGATCCGAGGATCAACACCACAAGCAAGACCTTAGGAGCACAAGAGAAGACCCAAGATATTAAGAAAAGTCCAAGCACGAAGATAGGAACCAAGCCGTACGCAAGATCACGAAGAAACGAGCTCACAGAAGTGACCGGACGCTGGACCGGACACTGGAGAAAAGTGACCGGACACTCCGATCAGTGGCTCGGCATCAGCAAGCAGCGACCGAACGCTGAACAAGTTAATCGACTGGATGCACCGATGGCACTATTCATCAGTCCGACAACACACTCAGCAAGTGACTAGATGCTGGCGGCAAAACCGATCGAACGTAGGACAACAGCGTCCGATCGAGTACAGAGAGGTTCTAGAGCGGCGAACTTGTGACCGGAAGCGTCTGGTGGCAAGTGACCGGACACTGACAGTGTCCGATCAGTTGTTCATGGCTCCAATGGTCGGGACGACCAAACGCATCCAATCAGGACGACTCTAGCGTCCGGTCAGTAGCAGAAAAGCGGGATTTCATTCCCAATGGCTACTTTCTCAGTGGGGCTTATAAATACAACCCCTAACTGGCCATTTGAGGTAGGTGGAGCTGAGGAAACATACCAAGGGTGTTGATACACCATTTTAGTGATCTCCACTTGCATAGTGCTTAGTGTTTTATTAGATGATTAGCGTAGGTGCTTTGTGAAGTGCTTAGGTTGATTAGACCACCGCTTATGCGCTTGCTCTAGGTTTAGGTCTAGTGTTTAGTGAGGTTTGCATACCTCTTACCACTCGGTGCTTGCTCGCACCATTGTAGTACATTGGAGGGGCTTGTAGTCTTGCGAGATCATACCAACCGCGGCTGTGGTGTGGCCACCACTGTGTACCGGAGGGAACAAGGCCCGTGGCGTTTTGGCCAGAAGCTTGATAGTGAAGACGGCGGGGAGCATCCGGGAGAGGCTTGCTGGAAGGCATGTCGGAGACCCACTTGCGTGTGGGGAAGGCCCTAGGCTATCCACAGAGTTACCCGATCGGGAGCTTGGCCCTTGCGAGGGGCTCCAACAAGGACTACGAGGAAGCTTGCGTGCTTCTTGATACCTCGATAAAAATACCAGAGTCGTCGATGGGAGTTTGCATATCTCTACCTTGCTCTTTAGCTTCCACATTTATATTGATTGTATTACTCCTTTTATGGTAGAGATAGCAACACACTAGTAAAACCGTAGTTGCACATTTAGATAGTTTATCTTTTGCATAGGTTTTGCTAAGGTTAGAAAAAGAGGCCATAGTTTAGAATTAGAATTAGAATTTTAAGTTGCCTAATTCACCCCCCCTCTTAGGCATCATGGTCCCCTTCAATTGCTATCAGAGCGGGTTGGCTCAATTTGGACCTTTGGCTTAACCGCCATTGAGCCGATGCTATTTAGAGTGGTTAGGATGGATATCTCTAGGCCTCCGCACTTTGATGGCACTAACTTCCTCTATTATAAAGCTAGAATGGCTTGCTACCTTAAGGCGGTTGATTTAGGTGTTTGGAGAGTCACTCGTGATGGGATGAAACCCATTAAGAATCCTGAAAAGCCCACAAAGAGTGATGAAAAAGAAATGCACTTCAATGCTAGAGCTAAAAATTACTTGTTTGAATCTTTTAGTATGGATGTGTTTAACCAAGTGTTCACTTTAAATACGGCACATGAAATTTGGTTAAAACTTCAAGAGCTCCATGATGGCACATCTAATGTTCGTGAGCAAAAACATTGTCTAGCTAAACAAAATTATGATTCCTTTACAATGAATGATGATGAGCTTGTTCGTGATATGTATTCTCGTTTGAATCTAATTATCAATGAGCTCCATTCAATAGGACTAACAAAGCTAGATGATGCAGACATCGTAATGAAGATCATCTCTGTGCTACCACAAAAGAAATATGCAAGCATCATCAGCATCCTTCATAATATGGAGAACTTGAGCACCATGACCCTGGCCATAGTCATTGGCAAGATAGTGGCATTTGAAATATCATGCAAGATGGGTCAAGAAGAAGCCTCTTCATCAAGCAAAGGCAAAGCTCTCGCATGTGGCGAGAAAGAGAAGATGAAGGGCAAGCAAGTTGAGACAAGCTCAAGCTCAAGCTCCTCAAGTGAAGATGAAGAAGAAGATGAGGATGATGATGATGATGAAGACTCAAGTGATGATGATCAATCTTCCTCCTCCACCTCCGACCTTGATGAAGAATCAATCAAACTAATCAACAAGGTGGAGAAGATGATCCAAAAGCTCAATGTCAAGGGTGTGCCCATCCAAATCCAAGATCTCATTTTCACAAATAAAAGAAATGAGCAAATAAAGAGAGGATGCTATGGATGCGGTGAGTTGGGGCACTTTGTGGAAGCTTGTACAAATAAGCCCACACCCAAGAAAAAGAAGAAGGCATGCAAGAAACAAGCCCTCACATCAATAAGGACATAGAATGATTCTTCAAGTGAAGAAGAACACCATCACAAGAGGCGAGGGCACAAGCACTCATCATCAAGCTCTTCTCGTGTGTGCCTTATGGCATGAGGTAATGAAAGCTCATCCTCTAGTGAGAGTGATAGGGATGATGATATGCCTTCTTATGAAGAAATTGTGCAACAAAATCTTAATTATGCTAAAGTTTGCACTAGTCAACAAAAAAAAGCTTGGGAAAATAAAATAAAAGCTAGATAGTTCACAAGAAGCATACAAAACTTTGCTTGAACAATATGAGAATTTTGCTAATCTTAATGTTCAACCATCTACTAAAATTGAGCAACTTGAGGCTAGTGCAACAACAAATGCATGCACAATCAATGATGAGCAACTTGTAAAGAAAAATGAAAAATTAAAAGAAAAGTTAGCTAGCTCACAAGATGCATATAAAAGTTTGCTTGCTAAAATGGAAACCATGTGCAAACATTATGATGAGCTAACTAATAAAGTTGCTAATTGTCGACACAAAATTTTCGTCTCTGTGCCGAGAACACATGTAGCAAGCTAGAAGGGTCCGCTCGATGGAGCAGATCCGCCTAGCTTCAGCGCAAGGATGGTCGATCCAGCGTCCTCCCGAGACATGCCAGTCAATTTGACCCTACAATTGACAAGGAGAGAAAGCTCATCAGTAATTAAGGGTGGAACGTACCAGTGTTGCTAGACAGTCCCGAATGTGCGGCTCAGAGAGCCGATATGAGAGGAGATCGACTAAATAGTCAATCCCAGCATATTTACAAGAATGAATCGGTTAAAGCTCATGGGGTTATATAAGAAGAATTGGTTATCATTCAAGATAAATGTTACTTAAGAAAATGTTAATCAATGACAATAAGGTATCAACGGTGATCGGTTTGTACTGAGCCAATAATTGTAAGTAGCCGAACTCCTTTTTATATAAAGAAATAATTCAACATCACTTAACCATTTAATAAAGATAAATCTAATGAACATGTTAGATCTCATCTATCGTCATGACTAGTGGGGCATGAGCCAGAATCATACAGGCCATAGAAACAACAATAGACTCAACGACCCTAACTCATTACTAATATCAGTGGGGCATGAGGCAGAATCATGCAGGCTATAATACAATAACAAGATCATGGGGCTAACATATCTTTCAACTTATCTCTACTTCAACGATTTCATAATGCGAACTATTCGTGAAAGCATTCGATATTGGCTAAACAGCCGATTTAGGCATAGCACATAGTTAAGGTCATGCCTTCTCAGGAATGGGTCTACCAACTAACGATCCCCGCTCCACGGTGCCAACTGTGGGGTGAGAGGTAGAATCCCATAGGCCGTGATGACGGGCCATGGAACAGTTTTCATTAGCTAATAGATCTACTCAAGATCAGACATGCCTTAACCACACGCTATGCACGATTAAGATTGACGCAAAACAGCCAATAAAAACATAACTCATCGCTTAAGATGTAGATTAGATCAGTTTTAAATTAGCAAACGATGAGTTAAACAAGATGTAAGGCCGATCCAGATCAATCTCAATCGGGCAGAATGATATTGTTGTAATTAGATAAACAATGAGAGCAATAAGCAATATCGGTAACTTAATGAATCTACCAAAGACTGCCATGCTAAGGTAGAGCTGATAACTTGATCTTGATCTAATTCAAACAGTGGGGTGTGAGGCAGAATCACATAGGCCATACTTGAATTAGACAAGAGTCAATAACTAGCCTATACCAGAGTCGTAGTGGGGGTCGACCGGATCGATGCAGCCATACGAACAGAGGTATAAACCATGACGGTACTTACAGACAAGCAGTGGAGGTCGACCCGATCAATGTAGCCGTACTTACTGAAGAACTCACCGAGATCTACTCTACTCCTACTCCTAAGGGGTGGCCAGAGCCAAAAAAAGTAATTGACTTTGTATTTGATTGGTTGATGATCTTTTACAATAGCCGGGGTTTTATATTTATACCCGGAGTCTAAACACGAACCTTACTCGAGTACGACTCAATACAATCTTTGGCATAATGAAAACATTCCTAATTTAAGATAACTTGGACTCTAATCTTTCCCTTTTTGTAGAGTCCAGCATGTCTCATCCCAACGCCGACCGTAGCCTCTGTCGTCATCTGCTGGCGCTATCCGAAGAAAGCCGATTCTGGTGCGTCCGAATCAACTAGCTCCTATCTCCACGCGGCTAATTCCTTGATGACATGATTTTTGGGAGCTTCCAAATCCCTGCAACTCTTCTTCCAAATTCTAGTGTAAACACTAATCTTGAAGCCATTAGTACAACTCCCACTAAGGCATCTAAAAGGAAAAGTTCTAACATGTCTAAAAAGGATGTCTCTACTTCTTGTAATGATTTGTGTTTAGACTTATCTTTGTGCAACCAAGTTTGTGTTGAGAAAGTTGTTGTAGATACATGCACACAAGAGGTTGCAAAGGAGAATGAGCAACTCAAGCAAGAAGTAGCTCGCCTCACCAAGGACTTGACTCAAGTGAAAGGCAAGGCGAAGCAAGCCCAACTTCATCAAGATAACACCGTCAAGGGAGTGAAGAAGCTTGATGAAGGACAAACATGGTTTGCTACATGTGCCACAAGGAAGGTCACAAGTCCTATGAGTGCAAGGTGAAGAATGGGGGAGGAGCAAAGAAGAAAGAGAAGAAGCAAACAAGCAAGCTCTTCAACACCTACACCAACAAGGTGGACAAGAAGGCCTCCACACCTTATCTCTTGAAGAAGAAGAAAAAGGACAAGGTGGTGGCCATCAAGGTGAACAAGCAAGACAACAATGGGGCCAACGCTTTTGGGTGCCAAAGGAAATCATTTCCAACATGAAGAGCACCAAGAAGGTTTGGATCCCGAAAGGGAAGTGAGAAGTCCTATGGAATTCGGGAATTTGAAGACTTGGCAAAGTGTGGATGCATTTCATGGGGTGCATCATGATGGACAAAGACATTGCTAAGTGGGTTAGTGAATACTATGGACCCAAATTCCCCTTCCCATGTTAGGTGGCTAGATTCAATTTATTTCAATTGGTATTAGATTTGATTTTTCCTACAATTGGTATCTTTTAGCATCTAGTTACTCTTCATGCCTAGGTTTGCATTTGCATTCTTATATATTTTGTCTTGCATACACTAGGTATTTCATATGGTAGGCTTGCTCGGTTTCTTTCTTATTCCTTGGATCAATCCTACATGGTTTAAAATTGTTTAGGAGCATGGCACAAAGCTTGTCTTACAATTGTTCATCAAATATGTGCCAAAGTCCAAATTGTAGATAATCTCTCCCCGATATCACCTTCGAAAATGACTCACATTCATATGATGTCATCTTTTAAGTGGTATTTATTTTTTATTCTAAAATCAATGTGCATGTTTCCTACAAGTATTCCACACTTGTGTGCACAAATATAGGGGGAGGTTACTCTACAAGTTGGATGCTTTGAGACTAACACCTTTTCAAGCTTATCATGAGTGTAGTAGTCGCATTGCAAGGAAAATGGAGTCCCCGGAGTTAAGCATCATACTTCAAACATTCACCACCTATTGCAAATGGTAGAAATCAAATTGATTTGCACATGTGGTATTTCTGAACCGATATCATTTGGATATTTATATGCTTTCTCCATGCATTATATAGATTAAATTCCCTTATGCAATACTTTGCCAATTATGCATATGCTTTGCCTTCTATCATACGTATGCATATATTTAGGGGGAGCTTAGTCTATATAATGTGAGAGTCAAATTTTGTGATCTATTTCACTCTACACACAAATGATCACAAAGTTTGACCCTCCCTTGTGCTACTAATGTCTTCCTTTTTGGTGTTTTGATTCCAAAGGGGGAGAATTTAGAGGACTAAAAGCAAGCATTAATTTGTAGTAATGGTCCGAGAAAGGGAGGATAGTGGATTATGGATTAGCCTATGTAATGGGGAGAATTTATAGGAAGCAAGGCTTAAATCCACAATACCAAATGGGGACATTTGCAAGGGCAAGATAAGTTTTTATGTAATCTTACAAGTAGTATATTTTAGCATCATATAATCTTGCCTCTTGCATTGCATCCTAGCAAGTAGGTAGTTTTTAAAATTTCAAACTTGTATTATTTGCTTGCTTTGGTCGTGTTGTCATCAATCACCAAAAAGGGGGAGATTGTAAGGAAAATGGACCCTAGGCCCATTTACTTTGGATTTTGGTGTTTGATGATCAACACAACCAAATTGGACTAATAAATTTGCAAGTGTTTGTTTTATAGTTCAATAGGGTGCAAGACATGACTTGGACGAAGGCGACGTGATGATCCGAGGATCAACACCACAAGCAAGACCTTAGGAGCACATGATTGTGGTATCGCTTCCTAAAATAGGGGCTCCCACCTCTAGCTAGGGGGAAGCAACCACTGGTAAGTCCCCTCGGGGGGCTTGCCTGTGATAGTGACCGACGTGACGCTATTGCAGAAAGGCCCCTCGGGGTGTATGGAAGGTAAGGCAGTCTTATTCGCACATAGCTTGGAACGGTGATCCGGGCAAAAACCCTATAAAAAGGTTTTCCCCCCGGACCCCCCTTTCCAAAAACAAGAGTGGATCAGTGAACCTAGCTTTTTCTGATTAAATTAGTGGTTAGGTTCACTACTATCAAGAGATTACTAGTTACAGCCACCCTTGGGGGGGCTCCTCCTAAGCCCCCCTATGGAAGTATATATTTTAAATAGTTCGAAAGAACGGCTTCCTTGGGATTAATAGTTAGTTATTTCATGTTCATACGATCTTTGGGATAGAGAATCTCTCTGAAATCAAGGCTTCTCTCTCCCTTGATCTCATTGATACAATTATGAAAAACTACACCGAGAGGTCCGAACCATGACCGGACGTGTTAGATCACCACTAATCAGACACACGCCAGAGTCCGGTCACTTCTATCTTAGTCGCTCACCTCGTGTCCAAATACCAGACGCGTCCGGTCCTAATACTAGACGTGTTCGGTCACGTCTACAATATATGCTTGAGCCTGGGTAAAACATTAGGCACGTCTGGTCCCATAGTTAGACGCTCCGGTCACCCGGTGACCAGCGTGATCAACTCCTTTTCAACTCCAACTTCTCCACCCTTACACAAAAGTGCTAACCATCAAGTGTATCACCTTGTGCAAGTGTGTTAGTAACTTTTCTCAAACATTTTTCAAGAGAGTTAGCACTCACTAGAATCTAAATGCATATGTAAAGAGTCAGAACATCTAGTGGCACTTTGATAACCATATTTCACGACGAGTTTCACCTCTCTTAATAGTATGGCTTTCTATCCTAAATGTGATCACACTCACTAAATGTTTCGATCACCAAAATAAAATGGCCCTATCAAATATACCTTTGCCTTGAGACTATTTTGTTTTTCTCTTTCTTCTTTTCCAAGTCCGAAGCTTGATCATCATCACGTGTCCAACACCATCACCTTGGACTTCATCATCACGTGTCCAACACCATCCACCGCGCGCGTGCTCTAGCATGACCATGCCACTACGATGCTCTCCACCATGTCCGATCGCTATCATCCTCTCTCCACCATGCCCTAGTGCCACCACCCACCATCCTTCCTCTCCACCGGGCCATTTGCTCACAGCAGCGTTCTCCACCGTGCCGGACGCCTTCTCCACCAAAGTGACCTTCTACACTGGAGTTGTGCGGCATCGAGCTCCACGCCGGTGTATGTTTCAAGTGTTTCAGATGTTTCAGAGGTATGTTGCAAGTATTTCATATGGATGTTGTAAAAGTAGATCAGGATGTTGCATATATTGCAATGATTGTACACATATGTTGCAAACCTCTGTCCACAATGTTTCATCTATTTTTTAGACATATGTGTGCAAGTGAGTTTTTTTGGATGTTGCATATGTTTCCCACATATGTTGCACGTGTTTTCCACATATGTTGCAAGTATGTTATCTAGATGTTGCGTATGTTTGCAATGATTTTTAAGTGTTTTCAGGTGTTTTTGCAAGCATTTCATACTCATGTTTCAAGTGTTTCTTCTATTTTTAGATGTATGTTGCAAGTGTTGTATCTGTATGTTTTAAAAGTAGACTAGATGTTGCAGTTGAAATGTGACCCTCCTGCTGTAACTGTCGGAGGGGGCACGTGGGGTCCAGCGCAGGCGCAGACGTCGCATGGGGTCAGGTGGGGCGCATACACCATGTTAGGTCAGGCAGGGCAACTGGCGTAGGTGTCTGGACCCGGGCATCCATCCGGACATCCGAGCACTAGCACTACTATATCTAATTCTAAGTTTTCACCGATGGTGATGGCGATGCTACCTATTGCTATCATGTCCATATAATGGTCATGCGTGGTCTCATACCAAATTTTTTACATTTTAGCCCTTTTTTTTAAAGTTTCTCACAAATAGACCCCTGGTGGAAAGAATTTAGAAAATGGACCCGTAGCTCGACACCATTGATGCTGGCGCCGAGCTAACATGTCTTGACACCAGCGTCTCTAGCGCCGAGCTCCTAGGCATGGTGCATGACATGGCAGTGAGCTCGGCACCAGTCACTCTAGCACCGAGCTTAGCGTCGTAGATCTTGGCACCAAGCTTGGCACCAGAGTGACTGGCGCTGAGCCTTTAATACCTATGGGCCCTGAGCCTCTCTTCCTCTCCCTCTCTCGCGCTAGCAGAGTCGAGCTCTGCCACCGCCACCGCTGCCCATGCCCCAGCCTCCACCGACCACCCATGCCACGCCATGCCCGGGCCCGCTCTCGTGCCCCGAGGCTGCCCCACACCGTTGTCCGCAACTGGCCACCCACGCCATGGCCAGCGGCCCTCCTCCATCCTCCACCACTGTCCTCGCCTTGGCCTCCACTGCCGGGCTCGGCCACGGCCTGCCTTGCCGCCCTCCACTGCCGGCCTCGCCCCGCCTTGCCGCCCTCCATTGACGTCCTTGTCCATGACCACCGTGCCTCCCATGCCCGTTGAGCCAGACTCACCGCACGAAGCCCTAAGCATCCCGTGCCTACCGTGCACCACCGCCGACCCCACCACCTGTAGCGGGCGGCCGTGCCACCGCCGACCTAGATCATCGGCCTGACCCACGCCCATCATTCGTTGCGACTCCATCGACGTCCGTGGATTAGTCATTGGAAAGGTGAAAATTATGAATATGTAATGTACCTACTTAGTTGGCATTTGTTATTTACTAGTTAATGTGATGACTCAGGTAGTTGATATATATGTCGATCTAGTGAGATATATATGTCGATAGATAGAAACATAGATACATAGGTACATAGATATAGTTAGATAGCTACTTAGATATGAAGTTACATATTTAGTTTACTACATATGATCTAGCTATTTAGTGAGTACACTGTATATATATAGGTAGTTATTATCTTATTTACTTAGTTTGTAGTTAGAAAGTACTTGTTAGGTACTATCTATCATCTAATTTGGACTAAATGACATGTGTTTTGTTATGTGTTTGAACTAGATGGACAACCTAGTCACCATATATCATGGAGGCACCGTCGAAAGCGATCGCTATGGATATGTTGAGTTTGTTGACATACAAAGAGTGCCTGTGCTATTCAATGATAGGCCTTCATTTAGTGAGATGGTTGCAAGGGCTCGGGAGGAGCTACATTGCCATGGAGATAATGGCATTGCAGTTGATGGTGTACTGCACCTAGGTTCTCCTCCCAACATATTCAGGCAAATGATCTCAATTGGTTGTGCGGATCAGTGGGAGAACTATGTGAGATCGGCTATGAAGAGCCAGCTACAATGTTTGGACATGGTTGTGTGTTGGGTGTTAGTTGATCCCATCCCTCATGGGTTTACCCCAGCAATGGATCATTAGGCACACATCGACCCTCCCATTCCGAAACCTTATCTGCATGTGCATATTACACCTACGGTTCCCGATGCTCAATCTGCCTCCAATGCGATAGTTGGATATGGTTGTTAGACTCATGTTTCCATGGTAGATCCTTCTTATGAGATCCCTTTGACACAAAATCATCCAAGTAAGTGTCTTAACTGCATGGTTTTTGGGAGCTTACCCCGTTCCTTACATCTATTTCTTTCATTCTTTCCTCATTTCTCTACTGATGTTGTAGGAGACATTCCTGAGAATGTGGATGTGCCCCCTATTGCTGTGCAAGTGCACTTTGGAGATGGATTCTGTGGCTCCAATAGTGTTGAAATTATGCATGATTTGGAGCCATATGAGATGGCTAGGGCTCTTGATTCTGATGATGATCGCCCTATTGGAGAGCTGACAGAGAGTGATTTTGAGATGATGAGGCGTATCTTTCTCGGCCGCCGTGATCCTAGAGTTCATGAGTTTAGCTATCTTGCTCATTCTAATCAGGCGTTTGCAGAAGGATGTGATGATGAGCTCCTAGAAGCTCCTAAGGCCGGTCCTAACATGGTAATTGAGAATGGGAGGGTGTTCAATGACCTCCCTGCTTTGAAGAGGTGGTTGCAGGCTTTTGCAGTGATACGAAAGAGGCCTTATAGGGTATTGCATTCATATGCAGAGCACCGTTACACAGTTATGTGTGACAAGGAATGCTGCCCATGGAGGGTTTGTGCAAGGAAGCAACAGGTAACCGGAAAATGGAAGATCACAAAAGTTGTCGGGCCACATAATTGTGCTAACTATGAGCTGACACTAAGGCATCGATAGTTGACATCTACCCTCATTGCCAAGCGGTTGATGGGAATTTTGCAGGGAGAACCCAATATGAAAGTGAGGACAATTATCAGGACCGATGAGGCATTGTATGGAGGATATGTGATAGCTTGTGGTAAAGCATGGAGGGCTAAGCAGCGAGCATGAAAGATGATATATGGGGACTGGGAGGATGGGTATGAGCAACTGCCAGTTCTTTTCAATGCAATCAAAGCGGTGAATCTAGGCATGCATTATGAGTATATCCCAAAACCTAATGCATGGAAGGATGGGAGACAGATATTCTTCCATACCTTCTGGTGCTTCCCTTAGTGTGTTGAGGCCTTTAGGCACTGTCCTCCCATCTTCTCCATTGATGATACATTCTTGATTGGCAAATACCAAGGCACGCTTCTTATAGCCATATTATGTGACACGAACAACAAGTTGGTTCCTTTGGCATTTGCTTTGGTTGAGAAGGAGAACAATGACAGTTGGGGATGGTTCTTGAGGCTAGTCTGGATACACGTGGTTGGGCCTGGTAGGGAGGTTGCCATCATATCTGATAGGTACTAGGGCATACTTAATACTATGCGAGAGTAGATAGAGGCATATGCACCTTTGCACCATCGTTGGTGTACTCGGCACCTTGCCAAGAATTTACTCTAGAAGGATGTGTGAAGGGTAACTTTGATTTGTTCGAGGAGGCTGCTCGACAGCTTGAGCACAAGTACTTTCAGAAAAAATTGGAGCAGGTCAGAACTGCATCAAATGCAGAAGGTAGACAATGGATCACAGGGTTGATCAGGGATTTGGAGAAATGGATGAGAGCTCGCAACGCCGGTGGATGGAGGTACGAGTTTTAGTGCGGCAACATGGCGGAGTCATTCAATAAGTTGCTATTGGGGATACGTGGTATGCCCGTGAATGCAATCATTTAATTCACCTTCTATAAGCTTGTTGCCTGGTTCAACGATAGACATGCTTATGCATTGCAGTTGTGGAGTGATAGAGAGATATGGGCTCTGAAACCAAAGGCACACCTAGAGAAGGTAAGAGAAAGGGCTGGCACACATGAGGTTACATGCTTTGACCATGCCATAGGGACTTATCAGGTCAAGCATAGTGACAGTACAACATCCGACGGCGAGGTCCGAGAGTCGAGGATACATGTGGTTGTCCTCCAAGATTTCAAGTGCACTTGTGGTAAACCAAGACAGTACCACTTTCTATGTTCTCATTTGGTGGCAGCAGCTTGGCATCACAACTATAATATCGAGAGGAGGATACCTCATGAGTTTAGTGTCGACACGCTTGTGCACACATGGAGCCCCTGTTTTGTGCCTTTCTAGGACCCTGGAGAGTGGCCTCCATATGATGGGCCAAAGTACATTGCGGATCCAGCTTACCATTGGAACAAGCGTGGATCAAGGCAGAGGATGAGGCACATGATGGTTATGGATCAGATACCCAGAAGAACGAGGCGTGGGAGAGGAAATCCATTTGTTACTGACCCCAAGCAGTACGAGTGCGGTAAGTGCGGTAGACTTGGCCACAATTCACAAAGTTGGCATTGGCAGATTAATGAGGTGGGACTATTGGTTGATTTTATTATTTTATATTTGTTGTATTCATTTAATTAATTATGCATGTCTCAATTTATGCTTGTATTTGTGTCAATTACTTATACATTTCTAAGTTCATGCTTCATTGTATATTGAAATTCTAATTCATTCACTTTTTTCTAGGATGGAGCAATTCCACCTGCTTGACCCGACGTACGAGGTGACCCATCAAGGACGTCTCATAGCGCTGGGGCAAGTAATAATCTATAAGTTTTGTTCAAAATTTGGTGAGCATACATGTGTTCATGAAGTAATAGGAGACTATGTTTTATTCGATGCAGGACCTTCTGCTCCTTCATCCTAGAACCCACAATGGGTTCTTGGACATGCGGTACGACGACAGGTACACTCCTTTTCTGCAAAGAGTTGGCCTGGATGTCATCTCTTTTTAGGTCCATTGTGGGTTGCCCAAGTTCAACTCAGTGGCCATAACTGCATTGGTTGACAGGTATTAAATTGAATCATTGCCTCCATTCATGGCCATTTGTTCATGCGATTGACTTTTTGACAAGTAATCTTGCTTTGTCTTTAATATAGGTGGCGGCCGGAGACTCACAGCTTCCACCTACCTTTCGGGGAGATGACAGTCAAGCTTCAGGACTGTCAGAAGATGCTAGGCCTAAGGATTCATGGCAACCTAGTCACCGGGTAGTGCAGGTCAGAGGGCTAGAGAGCACGAGTGGAGGCCTTCCTTGGGTGTGAGCGTGGTGAGAAAGGGGCTCACACTTCTAGAGTTCCCATCTCCTGGCCATGGGAAGAGTTCGCATAGTGCCCCAAGGAGGCAGATGAGGAGACAGTTGGGTACTACTATAGGGCATGGATCCTACACATGTTTGCCTGCGTTCTCTTCCCTGACACCATGGGTGATAGTGCATCCTGGATGTGGATCCACTACCTTATTGACTAGGACCAAGTGAGTCACTACAGCTAGGGCTCTGTAGTCTTGTGTTTTCTATACCGGCAGCTGTGCGAGGGGTGTCGTCGATCTTCATCCAACCCGTCACTTGGTGTATGCGTGTACCTGTTATAGCTGTGGATGTGGGCTCATCTTCTAGTTGGCTGTCCAGAGGTTCTAGCTCGTCGTGAGTGGTTCCAAGGTCAGCCTCCAAGTCAGCAGCCGACGTGGGCGTACCTTTGGGACCAGATCAGGGTTTCGTACGCGAGGTTAGACCAGGCATACATTGAGTTCACGAACGAGCTAGACACGCTAACGGCGTCTAGTGTAAGTAAATTTTATTTTCCATATTGCTTTGAAAAGGATTATTATACCATCTAACATCTTATTTGGACATGTTGCAGGTGGAGTGGGAGCCGTATGGTGGAGAGGGCGCACTTCCTTTTTAGTTGAGCAACGTTTGTGGGTTCAACGATGACTTCTATAGGATGAGGTGCCCTCTAATATGCTTCTATGCTGTCGTGTTTCACCTGCCAGATAGGGTTGCACGCTAATTCGGAGTGAGACAGCTTTGGCCTATGGCTCTATTCTCGACTAGCGTTGACTTACACAAGTAAGTGTTTTGATATTTCAAATGTCTCATGATGGTCCATTTCTATTAATATGGTGACATGTATATGAATTCAAGTAACGATGACATACCTGTAGGTTGGATCGTCAGAAGAACAAGAAGATTTTTGACTGGGAGAGGCACCACTAGTCCTTCATTGAGTAATGGGAGGAGATGCACGACAATGTGGATGGCAACAATGAGCCGCACATGAACCGTGAGTTCAGGTGGTACCAAGCTTGGTACCAGCGTGTGACACATTGTAGGCTGAGGGTACAGTGGACAGAAGATGACTACACCGACATTGAGTCCTCCGATGATGAAGACACGGCGTATGACCAATCGACTCGTGTAGGAAGGCAGGTGGAGGCAGGACCGATCTTAGATAGAGTGGTAAGCCAATTGCCTTATTTTTCTACGTTAAGTTGCACAATAGTACATTAGGCGTTGTTGGACCGACATTAGGAGTTATCTATTTTAGTTAGTGCCACCTTCGAGCCGCATCACCCTTATAATATGTTAGATTCTTGTACAAAAGAAAACCAAACCTATTGCTATCTGTTCAGAAGTATTATTACTGAGAACTTTGTTGCAAGGCAATACACTCAAATGCTCAGTTCAAGATATTGAGCGCATTCGGCCGAGAGTCTACATACTTGGCTTCCTAGACGTAAGATTAAAAATATTCTTTCAAACATATCAATAATATGTTAGATTCTTTCAGTTAACATAGTTTTGTACAATAGAGGCTGTCACATCACCTACGCCGTGTGGCTGGTCATTGCGGTTGCAAGACAGACACAACGCAAGACGTGTATGTTCCTTCCGCAGCTAGAGGAGGCTTGGGTTCCTCTAGCCAAGTAGTTATAGGGGATTGGGATGAGGACGAGGACGACGACGATGTGGACAAGAGGCACGAGGTGCTTGGCCCCTCTTAGCTCAATGACGCTCCCTCGACTCATCCTAAACCGCTTCTAGGCACTAGGCGATGCCGTCCGTGTGACCCTTACACTCCAGGTACGAGCGCTCTGGGTCACAAGGGTAAGGGCAAGAGTAGGAGGCAGTGAGGGATTTGGTAGCTGTTAGTATGCACTATTATGGATTTTGTATTTACTTTTCTGTAACTATTTGGGACTGTATGGACATTGTGGACTATTTGGACTATGCAGGACATATTATGTTTGTTGTGATGTTCGTTGTGGTTGTATTTTGCTCCTTGGATGATTAAATGTTTAGAATATATAATGATGTCTCTGTTTGTAACTGTGGATGCTCCTAAAACAAGGGAAACTCTTACAGATTTTTTTTCGTGAAATATTAATCATACTACACTGCTACAAAGGCACAAATATAGTATACAAATTAACTATAAATTTATTAGAATATGTATAATCCAAACATACCATACATACGCTTTGTAGATGAATCTAGAGTTACCAAGCAATAGTGAACGAATCTATGCTTTTCAGACAATAAAAATAGACTTTTCAGATACAAGGACAGCATCGATTTATCACATCACTAACATAGTACTGGCATGCAAGGAAGCACAACTCCACACTATCTCTGTAACACCCTAGGTGTTGAGCTTGCATAATTTGACTTTGCATGAGCATGAGCATGAGCATGAGCATCAAGCATTCATATTTAAGCTTTTACATTTGAAACATGTGATTGAAACATATGAAACATGCTTGATATTTTATGTTTCTTTGTATATATGCATGTGATCATGGGTGAATACATGCAGATGGTGGATGTGAGTCACTAAAGCATCATAGCTATACTTAGGATGATTAGTGGAACAATGTGCATGAAGATTACTTACATGATCAAGTACTTAAGTAATGCTATATATGTTGGCCTAGAAAGCTTTATGTGTAACTAATGTATGAAATGATTGTGTGACCTTACAAATAGCTTAAACATGTTTAGAATATCATTATGAACAACTTTGGTATTCATGGCTAGGGCTAAATTGGTCACTAAGTCATAGCTTAAGTACAAGTCATCATTTGAATGTAATGGGTTTGACCAAGTTTGAACTATATGATAGAGACCTTGCATGGATGTGGTCACTAAAGCAAAGTTGTAGTATTTGAGTAGAGGAACAACTTTTATTTTTGGGTCATGAGCTAATTATGTGCATAGCTTAGTCTTTTTGAGCCCACAAAAATCAACAATGCACTGTTTTCAGCACTGAGAGAAATTTCCTAAGTCATGTGCACTGACAGTTTGACAAGCTCGACTTTGAGATGATATTACTCGGTTTCGGTTGAGATTTAGCACTGGGTCCATTAATAAAATTTGTAGATGGTACTTAGATATACAAGTTTTGTTCATAGTATTTTCCCTATGGAGCTACGGATTATCGGTTTGATCGTCTTCAAGTCGCACTGTCAGGCTCGATTTTGGGACGCTGATGACTGAATTGAACCAACCTTTGGTGGCCGACCATTGCCTAGGGCATGTACGCCGCATGGAGCCAGGTGGAGGCCGTGCGTCGCCGGCGTCCTACCCAGCGCGGCCGTGTCAGGGCCAGAGCGCACTATATCACGCCCCAGCGCTCGCCCGTGATGCCCCGCGCTCACATTTCATTTTTCTCAGGCCTCCTCCTTCGCCGTCCGCAGCAGCGCAGCCGCCGCAGCAGCTCTATGAGCACCACCAGTCGCCATTGCCAGCGCCAAACTCTCCCGCTGTTGTTCCTTCTCCACCGTAGAAGCTTACACCACACTCCTACAGTCGCACCAAAACTGCATTGCTCGCTAGCCGCGCCGGTAAGGCCTCAGCATCGCGCACGGCATCGCTGGAGTTCTACCGCCCGAGCCCTGTTAGTCGTGGCCGCACCATCTCCGTCCACCATTTGCGGTGTTATCTTGTGCGCTAGGTTCTCCACAGTCAATAGATGCTCGTCCGAGCCTTAGCTTGAGTCATCGTGGTCACCTCCTGCGTATCGCCATCGACCCACACCGCCGCACCGCCATGGCCGCCACCATCAAGCTCCGCGTCGCTAATCCATCCTAATGACTAGCCTAGCATGTGCGCAAGGTCGAGGGGGTCACAATAGTCGAGGTGCCGTCGTGGGTGAAGCTCGCCGTCGACGAACTTTGGCCACGTAGCGTCGAGCAGCGCCGCCTGTCCTGTTTTGTCTCGCTGACCGATTGGGTCAACTGACATGCGGGTCCCAGTTGACAGTGACTGTAGAGTTGTAGGATAGTTCATTTATTTCCTATTTTGTGTGCAACTTTGAAAAATGATAAGTGGAGCTGTAGTGATCCAAATATTGTGAACCAAATTTTGTAGTGTTCCTTAGGAACTGTAGTATTTAGGAAAAATATAATATTAGCACTTGTAGTAGAGTTTCTAGAACAATTAAATTGAAACTTGAAATGTGTTTTTAAGTAAATGCAAACTTGTTTAATTTATATCTAGAGTTCCTGTGCTCCAAAAATTATGAAATTTATATGGTGAGCTTTTCTTGATAAGTATAAGCTCTAGAAAAAATTTGAGGGTCAGTACATAAATCGATTTTTAGTTATAGATTTTTCTTTTATAATTAGGTGATCCTTGTGTAAATTGTTATAAATTATTTATGAATCTAATGCTCATGAAATTTATTGGAGGTTGTCCTAGTACCTTATGGATGCTAAGAAAAATATGAAAGCTATTGCTTCCCACTTTTCACTAGGGTTTCCTCTTTATGATATTTTAAGCCTTTATGCATTGTTATTTTTGCATACGATGTTTTACTTGGTAAAATGGTATGAAACTTTTATAGTAGTCTATTGGTATCACTAGTAAGCCACTGTAAATTTTTTAGAATTTATGATGCACATTTGGTATATGTTTATAATTTAACCTAAGTATCTTAGTAAATTGATAAAGGCATTTAAATAAATAGTTTGGGCATGGCCATTATGTTTTCTTGAGTGTATTTGATGTCCTTGTATTGTTGGTGTGCTTGGTGAGGTCAAATTTGGAATGCTTATATGCAATAGAAATATTGTTGCTTTATAATACGGGTAAGAAGAGTTTTCGGACAGATTCTGTGATTTGGTGTGTTGCATAGTAAGAATGATGTTTGCAGTAAAAATGGTTAATAACAAAGTTGTAGGTAACTTCTTCATATATTTTGTGTCAAAATTTTAGGACAATAGGCCAAAGGGTTTAAGAGTTATAGCTGTTTAAAGTTAGTATTCCGTAATGCTTGCTCTCTGAAATTTCTGGATAGCACTGGATTGATTGTCTGTTTTAGTTAAGATAGATTGTTAATTAGCTTTTGATGATTAAATAAGAGTTGTAGACAATTTTATAAGCTTTCTAGAAAGTCTAAGATCATAGAATTTGGATAAGTAGAACTTCAGTTATGAGTAAAACAAGTAGCTGCTATTTTGTGGTATAGTAAATGAATTGTTGAAGTGTTTGATTAAGTAATCGAGAAGAGATATGCACATACTCAGTAAAATGTGATACACTTGTTATTACTTTAACACCATGCTGTCAAGAATACTTACAAGGATGCATTCATCATGTATCATCATACTATACTTGTCAGCATATATGCATTCGCAATATCTTATGCCATACTTATGCATCTAGGATCGACAGAGGAGATAACGTTGCTGGAGTTCAACAAAAGAGAGGAAGGGGACCAGCAGGAGATTTCTCAAGCCGCAGCTCCCAAAGGTGAGGAGCAGACCCCAGAAGAGCTTCCGGAGTGCCCTGACCACCGCCCCACTTCCTTTCTGAAAGGCAAGCCCTAGAGCATTCTAAGTCTCCCAGTATTTTACCAAATATTACTCGGGTCCTTTATGATTGATGCATTAGGTTATAAGAGTTGATTGGAACCACTTGATGCATATGATTTCCTTGTCCAGAATTACTACCTTTAACCCTATGGAGGTCCTAGGATCGAATATCTGCTTAGCCATGCTTAGACCGGTAGAAGTCGGGTGATTTCCTGTCACCTACGAGATGTAGGTGGATATCGAAGCACGGTTGGCTATATTTGCTATCGTGGAAAAGAACCATGGGGCGATAAAAATCGAGGTCGGATGGAGTCTATGTGTAGGTTGACTCATGTGATTTTGCCTGTGCCAATTAAGGACCGTACCGTTGTTGGCAGCTGTTTGACAAGATTGAACGCATACCTATCACTTAGCTGGCCAAATAACTCGCTTCCAACCGCGAAGTCGAGTAGCTCAACTCAGGCCAGGCCCCGCTCTGTAAGAGTGCGCACTCTGGATGGTAGTAAGGATGTGCGAGGAGCCAGACTGAGCCCAAGGGCAGGCTGGGCCTAAACGTCCTGGCATTTGGTGTCCCTGATTGTGCGGCGCTGGACTGAACCCGCGAAATGTGTATGTGAGTTGTACCAAATGTGACCTAAGACTACCTTGGCGCAGGTATGTCTGGGTTTGTGTTAGGAATAAATTCCCTAGCTGGTTGAAATTGATTTGAATCGCCGTCTCTCCTGGATAGTGAGAAAATTGGCTAGTACCAACATCGTAGTAACTGTATTATAGAATATGATGGTTCGAATAAACATGGAATTACAATACCTGCTATTAGGGATGAAAAACGGATCAGGATATGGACGGATATCACCGATATTATATTTGTTTTCATATTTCTGTCCGGATTCGGATTCGAATACGGATAGTGTCAACTATGTCAGGATATAATACGATTGGATATCGACATCATAAATATGCGATTTGAGTATTCGGATACGGATACGGTATCGGATGTTGGATATCCAGACTCGGATACGAACAGATCTCAACCCCTCTAAACTGGATTCGGTTTCAAATACGGTCAGGAAAATATCCATACCTGTTTTCATCCCTACCTGCTATGGTTACTATTGTATGCTCTTAAAATGATATACCACATGTTTGGCACATGATAGTTGCTAATTTAGAGATGGGTAGTCATAATTAACATGATAACATAATTATAATGGTATAAATGAGTTAATCAGCTTTTTATGCAAAATATTGTCAAGCTACCTCCACTTATACAGCCTTGCATAATCCTTGGAGTCAATTTATTTCTAGGTTTATGATGGGTAAGTCTAGCTGAGTACCTTCTCGTACTCAGGGTTTTATTTCCCATTAGTTGCAGATGGCACTGTGTATCATGGTTATTGCAAGAGTTGCTTCTATCCCGCTGTGGATGAGGAGTAAGCCTTGGGCAGGCTTCTTTATTAATCCCTCTACATGCTTTTGTGGATTGTGATCGTATGTTGGCACTGTACTAAACTATGTTAGCAAATAGCTACTTTCAAACTTAATTTGCTTCCACTATTATCTATCAAACTTGGTTTGTAATAACTTTGTTTCATACTCTGATGATGGAAATGTATCTGTGAACTTTATATAATATGTGACATGTATGTTGAATCATGTACGATCTTGGTTGTTGTGAATCGTTTATCGAGACCCATCAGTGGTACTCGATAGACTACTGGGTTTATATGGGCTCAAGTATGATAGTGCAACCGCTTGCAGGGCTGCCATTGTACTTGTGCTCTTATAAATTGGTCGGTTCTGCGAATAATCTCCATCATCCATCTTATGACTGTTTGATCCAATGTTCGAGGTGAAGAGGCACATGGATCGCTGACATGACACATTGAGAGGCCTCCATTTCTCGTCTCAACCTATAAATAACCACTCACTCCCTCTCATTCATACACACAACAAGGAAGAAGAACACTCCTCAAGCATTTTCTTTCGTTGCAGTACCAATAGTCTAGAGGGTCGTCCAGAGGAAGAGGAAAGAGAAAGGGAACTACCATTAGGTGGGAGGGTCCTCTTGGTCCCGATTTCTTTGAGGAAGGTCTTTATGAGAGGTTCCTAGTTGAGAGCAAAAGTGATTTCACCAAAGAGGCACCACTGAGAGGATATGATGAAAGGAAAGAAGAGTGGCCAAAATGCATACATGGTGAGGACTACCTAGTGCAGATGTTCACCGAGAGGAATAGATGGAGGTCGTTGTTTCTTCAAATACCCATGAGCATGGGTAATTGCTATTACTATTTGTTTCTTCAATATGTTCCTCTTGTATATAACTTACATGACATACTTATTGTAGTCTTTCTTGGTCGAAGACAACTATGGGCTCAGTAGGTGGGTCGATCCTCGACCTATTTATCCACATGCGGAGTACATCTACTACCTGTATGACCGTATCTTTGATCTAGAAAGGGAAGTTAGCAGCGGTTACAAGGACGACGGACAGGGACGATAACAACAATGGTGCCTGATTCATAGGAGGCACTCTACAATGATCCATATTGCACCTGCCCTAACCACAAGAACAAGGGGCCTCCCCCATCACCCCCATCACCACCAACAACAACAACGGGAGGCTACTATGGAGAAGGTGCAACATAATTTGCTATGTGGCCAGACTACTAGGATGACTTTATGTTATTCACATGCCACATCTATGTGTTTGTTGTTTGGTTTAATAACCTAAGGCATGTTAGGTTTAGTCGAAGGAAACTCTGTACCCTAGGTTTGGTACATGTTCTCACATGCCATTTCATTTATTTTGTGTGTTGAATTATATAATGTCGTACGTCGTTAGGTTTTATTTGCAGCACGTGTTCACATTTCAATACGTCCGTATCATTAAGCGGAATATTAAGACCATAAATAATAAAACAACCACATAATAAAAAGTTCAGTACTATTCCACATTACACAATATATTAATACTAGAAGTACGTGCCGACAGTAGACATAGGGGCAAATGCACTTCCAAATCCCCAGTCTGAAACGTACTGAGTAAGTAACTCATCATCCGAGTACCAGTCCTCTACTACAACCCTATTGTTGTGGCTAGTCTCACCTGTGTTTCTCTGACCTGCCTATCGCCTGTAGTAAGCGGCCTTCACTTCATCTGCGGCCTGTTGTGGCCTAAGTGAAGAACGCATCGTCATACTCCTTCGCCTGTAAGCCCGTCTCTGCTAGACCGATGAGCTCGCTCAGTCTGCCAGTGTCTTCCTCTGCCCGCTTCGCCTGCAACCCTGCCTTGCTAGAGCGATAAGCTCGCTTAGTCTACCAGTATCGTCCTCAGCCTTCTGCGCCTGTAAGTCCGCCTCTACTAGAGCAATGAGCTCACTCAGTCTGCTAGTGTCGTCCTCATCCTCGTCCCCCTCATCAGACAACACAATCGGTGAATGAACGGTGCGATCAACTCAAGATCTATGCTCATCTAACTTCTTCTCCTCATACCTTGCATAAGCCAGCTCTGTGGCATGTTCCTCGCTGTAACCAATCCTTCATATATAAAATACAATCAGTTAGCAATGCGATTATATTTCATTTAAAATCATGCAACGAAAAAAAATACTTTCAAGCACTCACTGCCACATAATGCAACAACATACTCGTTCAAGACCTGCTTCTGTACTCTTGTCTCCTCCCTTGCCTCATTCTTTGCCCTCTCCTCCTCTAACATCATCCGCCTCTCCAATCCCTATTTGTTAAGCCCAACATCGATCGGGTTACATATACCACGTTGTCTAGCAAACTCACGCATCTTTTCTTTATGATGTTTAACGAATAGGTTGATGTAGTTAGGTGCATATCCCCTCTTCCGTGCAATTACTTGCCTCTTCTTTAGTTCATCCAAGAACTTAGCTTGACCATCATAATATTCCCACCTGCATTTCCTAGTGCTCTGTTCAAATGGCAAATTCTATCATATATGTCTTAGCAAAAGAAATAAAATACGATTTCATGTTTACCACAAAAATAACTAACCTCATCATACTCAACCATATGCCCGCAATAATGGCCTATTCAAAGCTCCGAAGGGACTAGGCCATAGTTGGATTTAACACCACATTCGCATATGACAGGAGGTGCTTTGTAAATTACCCTTTCTTTCTTCTTTTCCTTAACCTTCGCGGTTCTTCCAGCTATTGGTTCTTAGGACCATACAACCACTCCTTGAAATGACACTTCGCCATTGAAAACACCTAAATAAGTAGACATTAGTACATGAACACATATAGCTCAACATTTCAACATATACACTTTGCACTTACTTCATGCTTGTTTGGACACATAAACTTCAACGTATTCTCAGGGTTTATCACAGCTCGATCTCTATAATCATACTAGAGTAGGTTCCTCGAGTCGTCTAACTATGGCTAGGTGCTTCTCCTTAGTCGTCATTGGCGGAGGGTTAGGGGGGTGGAACCCACCGCTTGAAGTGCTCACGTGGATGTCTCCCTCTAAACCAATCGTCGAAAAGGAGGTACCTAGGATCAAACTTATCTGCACCGTCGATCCACTGAAAGAAAAAAGCACCTCTCATGGTCCTACACAATGAGATTTCAACAAAATATTAGTAGCATACTTACACAAATAAAGAAAAAGGATAGTGAAAACAATTTCTTACATTAAAACGACTGCATGTGTAGAAGCAACACGTCGCTGTGTCCGGATGTTTCGATTGAAAAACATGGGCCGGAAAACCACAGTCACAGTTAGGGACAGAGAGGTCAGGAGGGACGGGGGCATCTTTGCTAGACGCGTCGGGGTATAATTCTCGAGGACGACCCTGTTTTCGCCAAAACTCATCCCCAAACATTTCTTGCATCTAACAAAACGGATGTAATTTAACAAACATAAATCAAAACAATGAACTCATAGCAGTTAACATTAAACCATAAACCTAGGGTTTCCCTATTTGATGCACAACAATGAACTCATAACATAACTACATGCGTCTATGTTTGCTAGCTTTTTCATGCCTTGACATCATCCTACGGTTGTATAATACATATATTGATGGATACAATGAAACCCTAAGTGATGACTGATTATTACGTTCAAAAATCTGACTAATACATACCGAATCTATGCGAAAAAAATTAGGAGGGGGGCGAGGATACCTTGCTCTCGAAGATCTACGGATCAAATCAAAGTTTCCAAGGTCCAATATGCCGATTCGTGAGGATAGGGTGAAGTGGGGAGAGAAAAAACCCGAGAGGGAGGAGAAAGAAGAGGAAGAACGCTCGGGTAGGAATGTTGGCCGGGGTTAAATGGCAGGGAGCTCAGCGCCAGTCACTCTGACGTCGAGCTCGGCGCCAAGATCTACGACACCGAGCTCGACGTCAGAGTGACTGGCGCCGAGCTCACTGCCATGTCATCTACCGTGTCCAGGAGCTCGGCGCTAGAAACGCTGGCGCCGAGACATATTAGCTCGGCGCTAGCACCAATAGTGCCGAGCTAAAGGTCTATTTTCTAAATTTTTTTTGCTAGGGGTCTATTTATGAGAAACTTTTAAAAAGAAAGCTAAAATATAAAAAAAAATCGGTGGTCTTGTACCGCATTTACATTCTGCAAGCACAGGACGAAACCTCGTCGAGGACACACTAATTAACGAATACTACCTCTAGCATAGAAAAGAATATAATTATAGAATCTCTGTCAGTCAATCTCATTCAAGTTTGATCAACTTTATAGTAAATAGTATTAACATTTATGTCTCTAAATAAATTATTATAATAACATATTTATAACTAATCTAATTATATTTATTTTATATCATGAATATTGGTACTTTTTATATAAATTTAGTGAAAGTTCAAACCATTTGACTCTCAAAAAGTAAGAATTGCATTCTTTTATGTACCGAGAGAGTAGATGCAACCAGCCAAATTAGTTCAAACGTCTGGCCCTGATTCAAGGTGAGCTTAAATTGCACCAGTTCTAATCATAGGCCATCACATCTGGGGATCATAAGGGAAGCACAAACTTGTCCGTCCTTGAACAGCCGGTATAAGCTTACATAATAAAATCGATGGCCACCTCACTTTACAAAAAAAGAAGCTGACCGGCCAACGCAAAATCAGGCCCATGGTAGATCACCATTCCGCGTGATCTGCCACTTCTACCCAGTATAACACTGTTTTTTGAGATAATACAACACAACTTATCTCCCTCCCCAAATACACAATTTACGGCACATGTACAAAGGAGAAACACGAAAGAATTACAATGCTTACTGACCTATCTATGCTCTGAACAAATCTGAACTGTATGCCGCCGCAACTCAAACCTGTATGAACTAAGAAAAAATTTCCCAAGATGACTTGAGTCTTGCATCAACACTGACTCAGTGGCTTTTCTCAACTTGAAAATATGCATGAACTGGCTTTCTAAACTTGCCTTGCAGTTATCACATCTGTTGTGGAACCACCGTGAAGGTCAAATCGTGAGGCCGCAAGGCACTTTGAACTAGGTCTTGCACTGTTTTGTTTCGTCTACAAACATCTGAGATTTCTCCAAATCTATCTGTTATGGTATGAAGACTAGATCCGGAAGCAGCATCAGATATGATGTTGAAGAAACGCAAACGTTCTGCATCTGTTAGGGCTTGTGGTGGTATAAGATTAATGCTTTCCCTTGCCCAGTTCAGCATGTTCTCACCAAAGGCTCTGCTAAGTGACAGCAGAACATAAGAAACCTGCAAAAAGGTACAGATCCACCTGTCAATTATCATCTTACTATCTCATACTTTGCTCTAAATTTTTTTCAGTAATACAATAAAATATCAAAACTACAATTGGCATTCTCGTGTTGATTTTATGCACAAATGGCTGTCAGCATGCCACAGTGGAGTTGGTGATTTCATGGCCTCGATAAAGAGCCTGTTTGGAACAACCAGGAGCTGTTTTTCTCTCTCCTCAAGGAATGAACTAGGAGCCCAAAAAAGCTCTGGCTCCTTGAGTAGAGCCGAAGCCAGAGGGAGCCCCGCCAAACAAGGCCTAAGACTTTTTCCCGCCATACAAGTAGAATGTAGGTAATGTGGGGATGAAAAATGACAAAGTATGTGATATAAGCAGGGAAACTAAAAGTAATGTGGCTTTACTTACACCTGAGACAGCACAAATGCAATAATCACCATAATTAATAGCAGGAAGACATTCAGTTACACCTTTACAGTTATTTTTTGTCTCTATTCTATACTCTTAAAATGATGGACAAATAGTGACCAGATAGTCCTAATGAGAGTCAAACTTCTCTTTACTCTGAGAAAGTTTATGAAAAATACATTAACATCATGTTACCAATCAATACACTGTCAAGACATATTTTATGATGGATTTAGAGAGATTAATTTTTTATGTTCTAGATGTTGCTGCATTTTTCTATAAACTTTATCAAAGATAAGTTTGACTTAGGGCAGAACTAAAACAACCTACAAATTTTGAACAGGGGTAGTATATCAGTAAGGAACTAACATTCCAATCCAATATGCTGTTATGTAGTTAAAAAGGTATTCCAGTAATTTTGTGACCAAATAAGAGACATATATTTTGACCAAAAAAAAGTGAGCTACATTTGCCTCTTTGCATCAGTTTTTAGTGAGATATCTGATAACACAGGAGAATCCGAGAATGTTGATTCATGTCTTTCCAGCTGCTGGTAGAGCAAAAGAAAACATCATGTAAGACATGCTCTTTCTAGCTGCTGGTAGAGCAAAAGAAAACATCATGTAAGACATGCTCTTACCAGCTGCTGGTAGAGTGTAGAGTAGTTCAACAATTTTTCGCTGGACGCGAATGTAACAAACAATAATGGAAATGCCACTGAAAATTAGTTTTCTTTTTAATGCAATGACAATTCTCATGCATGTTTCAGATTTTTTTGTTTATATATAAAAAAAAAAGATACGATCTTACAACCCACCTCCTCCAGACGACCAGATGGTAGCGCCCCAGTTAAGGCAGCAATCATTATTCTAGTAAGGGTTGCACCACGCTGAAGTATGATTGTGTTAATAACTTCACGGTACTGTCCCCCGTCAGATGAGTTTGGAAGGTCAAAGACATCAGATAGAAAACACAATATCGATTTACAGGCTTCCCTGTTACATAAAAGTTAGGTTACAACATTAGACTTCAATACTTCAATACTGAAAAAATAAATAAAACACAGCGAACAAGAATATCGTTTTCATAGATAAAAGTGTTTGAACAAGACTGCTAGATGGTCAGATTCGGATCAACTCTGAAATGGATTCTGAATATATATCAATAAGGGCCTTGTTGTATGTATAGAGAATTTTTCGAATTTGAACCAACTCAAGCATCTCTCAGTCTTGTTTAAATGTTTATATATACCAGCCATTGCGCAGTCAGGCCAATCTTGAGGCCATTACCTGTGCTGTATAGTTATACCAGCCATTGCGCAGTCAACCAATCTTTGAAACATTTCTGTAGGTATAAATAGATCAGGACAGTAACGAATACATCTTGATGCTAACAAATAGCAATCATCAGCTATATCTGGTCTGGCTGTAAAATCCTGAAAATATAGTGCACTTTGGTCACCTTTTATGTTGCCAATATGTAATTGTCACCTAGGAATGAAAAGAAAGAACAATTACTTGAATCGTTCTGAGAAGCTGCACTGTATGGCTGAAAAGTATTTGTATCAAGCTAGTAAGATAGCCCGCACAAGATGGATCAGATCCAAAAATCTACAAAGAAAAAGAATTGTCAGAGGAGGGGAAAATACAGTTCAAGTTTATTACTCGACTCTTTGAAAATATAAATCAACCTTGATAACTTCACTGGACAAGTAAAGGAAGCAAGACTGTTTGTGTTGTTGGTAGAGAGTTTGGATTTCTTCAAGCATTGCACCAATCGTCATTCCCATGACCCTTCCACATGTCCTTACCTTCACACAGAAAAGGCATGTCAGCATTAGTCAGCGGACAATGAATATCCAGATGGTATTGAAGTGACCACAAGAGATATTTGTAATCTGCTTCAATCCCTTACTAGAAGCTAAAAGAACAAATTTAGAGCAAAATAAGGGTTTTGCAATCTCCAACTCCAGCTTTATTACTTACTGGACGATAATTTGTACATTTTGGGAAGTACTGAAACAACAGTCTACAAAGCCCTGAATTAGGCATGATAAGCTGAAACTTACAAACTACCTACACACTTTTGTGCCAAGCACCCTGGTGCATCAGGCATGATAAACTGAAACTTACAAGGCTATGCTGTAGCCCATGCTCCACACTACTCAGAAAACATCAGGTAGATTTTCATTGCAACTTTTAATTAAACAGTTAAACCAAGGAACATTAGGAACCAGAGTTATTCAGACTCCATGTCTGATACAAGAAAATAGTTCCATAATGCAATCTTGATGGCACTTGCATGAGATTTGAGTAGAAATTATATCAAACAATTAATATGCCAAACAAGTCACAAACTTACAGCAAATTTGCAAGATTGGCATATTGACTCCATGGTACGGGTATCCCATGCTCGTCTGTGCATAAGAGTATTTTGATAAAGGAGTGGAGGAGAACATTCATGTATATAGCAGTAATAGGAACTTCTGTCAATAACTCCATGGTATCATACTTACTGATCAAAGATACTCTTGAGTGTCGGCCAATATCTATATACAGCTTCAGCAACTAGTTCTGGTTGTTTCACATTGCTGGAACAATTTGGAGGATTTAGTAAACAAACGTATTTTTCAATGGAAGAAATTTAGAAATAGAAGGCCACCACCTGAAAATGCTTGATAGTCGGTCTATATGTACAGTTAAATGCCGAGCAGGGACTTGTTGAAGAACTTGATCACCTTGCTGGATTAATTCCTTTTATCGAAGCAAACAAATTATAATGGATACATTAAGCATGTCTAATTGACTATAAAAAAGGGATACCTACTTGCAAGGGATTGATTACTGGCTGGCAGATTAACTCCAGGGCTCTACTAGCAGATTCTGGTGGAAGCGTTGTAATAACCACACTGATCAAAGTGTATATAATGCAAAAGCGTGCAAGGTGAGTACTTGAGACAACCAAAAAGTTTTACTAACAAAAATAGCCAAGCTGGATGGGAGGAATCATAGAACCTTAGGGCTTCAACCAAATGCAATGAGTCCTCTGAAGAAACTTTATAACCACCAACTCCACTAATTGCAACATGGTATATCTGGAAGAGGCTATCCAGGGACCCTGAGAACTTTCTCCTACAGTCTTATCACCAAAAAAGGATAAATAAATTAAACAAACAGTAAATAATTTATGGCATCAAAACATAAATTTGGGCAAAATTCAAAGCAAGGATAAGTTCCCCCATGTTGAAGTATAAAGTGGATTGCCCACCTCTTCCCAACGGCTTAAGCTTTTGAGTTCATCTGGTTGGTGCATGAAACCTAACATGGTATTAAAGCCAGAGGTCTCGAGTTCGAGTCATGGCAGAGGCATCATTTAAGTCCTCCACTCCTTTATTTCCACGTTTGCGCCTTGTATGTGGCTGCACGTGAGTGAGAGTGTTGAAGTATAAAGTGGATTGCCCACCTCTTCCCAACGGCTTAAGTTTTTGGGTTCATCTGGTTGGTGCATGAAACCTAACACCCCATACTATTCAACAGCACTGGCACTTTAGGATTTGCCACCAGACGCTATCACACACCAATGAGGAAATGGGGTGCCAAATCATGAATGGCATTTAATAGAATAGCCCATCTCAAATTTTACTACAGTCACAGGCAATAGCCCAACAGTACCAAGCTAGATTTATTAAAATAAATAAGACAATTCCGAAACAGATGCACAAAGATAATACACTGCTAAGTAGATGCAGATGCATACCTTCACATATGTACTTAAAGGCCATAGAAGCAGCCGCAGCTGTATCCTCTGATGTATTCATACCCTTATTGAGAATATCAACTAGAGGTGGTAGAATAGATAATTCAGCTGGTGCAGCATCAATCCATTTTGAAAATGCTCCAATGGTCGAACAAACTGTAAGTATATTTCAGAACATCGTGATAAACAGGCCAGGTAAACCATTTATTGCATGGTTGTTATTCAAAAGCACGCAGCTAGAAGGATCAAAAAAAAATATAACCAAGTAACTCAGTAACAATAAAAATCTGTCAATGGGAATAAGCAGCTCTAACTGTCATAAACATTAACATCTTGACAGAGCTAACGAGCTACTGCCTACTGAGCAGGTACAGCATAAAATTAAATAAACACCGTGCAAAGATCAAGGACTTCTGAACTATCTGCACGGTGAAACATACCTGTTCGTAGCAACTGCTCATGGTGAGGAAGGCAGGGAAGCAGTAACATAACCTTTAGAAAACAATAACAGCGCATGATCAACACCAAATAAGAATTCAGTGCAAACAAAAGGTAGCTTATCAGAGGAAGATCTTGTAGATGATCTAGTTAAGGAAGAACAACCAATAGCATTATGGGACAATCAATATGCTATCAATACCTGTGGTAAAATTTCTCGCTCCTCAATTGAGACTGATCTTGCAATTGCTTGTATACAGAACAGGGCAGCCTCTACAGGTTGCCACTTGGGGTTCTGCTCATTGTTGCAGCTCCCATATGCCTAAAATACAAAAGTGAAAAACTGTTATTATTGAGAACTAAAGAAACTTTTCTGGTGCAACTCTGGGCAGGCAATGGTCAGTCAGTTTGAAAGAAAACTGAAGCCTGAGGTTAAGCAATCAACGTTATATTGTTGATATCTACTCCCTCCATCCCAAAAAGTAAATCATGTGCTCGTGTTAGTCACGTAAAGTCCCTTTGGTTAGCTGAGTCCCATCGATTTAGCTAATCATTACTCGCAAAAAAAAAGATTTAGCTAATCATCATCATCATTGATGCGACTATGCCCTCTCGGTCTCTTTCGTAGCTATTTTGCTACACTTCATGATCAATGGCTGTTTATTTATCATCATCACCATTCTGTCCTACTTGCCGTCTTTCAGCAGTGATCTCTCTGTTCTTCCTTTGGCTTGATTTGACACGTCTCTTTATTCTCGTCGAGTTCAAAGTCTCCAAAGCAAGGTTCATATTTGAAGAGTTAAAGTACCGTCTGTGAAGATTGGAGGTATTGGAGGAGGTCATTTCCTACATCGACATTGTCCAAGATTTGCATGCTTCGACGACATCTTCGATCTTGGATTTTGGATGTAATTAGTCTCTTTTATTTTTCAAGTCTAGTGCATAGTGCCAGCTCTCAATACTATCATCCAATTCAGTCTCCCTTATTCGTAACAGGGCATCCATACACTAACACAAAAAAGGCCAAGTATGCTGAGCAACAAGAATATGTCACTGTCTCAATAAATCTCCACTTGTGTTGATCTGGTACATCAGGATTCAAATGGAATACCTCTAAAACTTCCCAAAGCTCTAGATACTCAATCAGCACCTGTACTGTTAATGCGCCTCAAATATCCAAAATCCATCTGTGAATTCTGATCAGTAAGCGCTTCATGTCAATATACTATTAACATCTTAAATCATATCAAACAGCGTACAAATACTATTTTTTATTTGCATGCTGGTTGTAGTATTACTGAGCAACTAGCCCAACAACCCAAAATCCATATACACAAAGTCAGAAGGGCCAGACAAACCTATGCTGGAATACAGTCATTCTGTCTAGACTATATATGGAGACATGAAATTATTGTTTCAATAAAAGAAAAGCCTTCTGGAGAAGAAACATTATAATAATGAGCACAAGATGCCAAAGTAACCGAGAAACTAAACAAATCACAAATCACAAAATACATCGAGTAAGGAAACTGCCAAGCCAACAAAGAGATTGAGCACAAGATCTCAGAAATAAAACAAGAGAAATAGTTTAGGTCACCTGAGCTAGCTTGGTGGAAAGTAGTTTTAGCGTCGAGTCACCCCCAAGAACTTCAGTTGCATCAAGTAGCACATCACTAACAGCTGAAACACAAATGGCCCTAAATATGTCTTACAACCACAAGATAGGCAAAATGGACTGATGAAACCAGCTAAAAGAAATTAGGTACTGTACCATATCTAACATGTCTAAAATCCCTGCGGTCTTCCTCGGAAAAGGTGTGGTAGTCCTCAGGGTATTCAACTCGGAAACTGACCTGATCCAGAAATCAACACAATATATGAAATCAGACACATGAAATGAAATAACTCAGTGGACATTGCTGATTTCATTACACGGCAAGATTATAGGGAGGATGTTATAAAATCCTCAGTCCTCAAATACGTACCAGAGACACCAGAGTTTCAAACTTTGGACGAAATATTTGTAATCTTCTGTTTTTCTCAGCTTCAATTGCCACCTCTGATCCATATGATACATAAGAGTCCCTAAAATACATGAAGCATTGATAACATTATTTCTCAGGCAAAGCACATGATGTTTAATTAGGTTAGTCAATTACCTCTTGATCAGGTTACGCTTAAGACAGTGCCAGAAATTAAACGTCATAGAGGAAATATCAAATTCCAGATGAGAAGTAACTTCTAGCAATGCGTTTACTATTTGAATTGAATCATCTGAACCTGGTAAAGCTCAAACATTAAAAGTAAATAAATGGGTCATTGGCAAGAGAAGGATCTCAATGGTGATCAGCATAATCCATGAAATTTACCTGTGGCAATCAAGTCAACATAGGATTCACCCATGTCTGCATATAAACGAGCAATAGCTTTTACATCTTCTTCATCCTGAAAATGTGCCAAAGGGTCATAAAAAATAGAAGTAAAACAACACATGCATTTCTACATATTTACCAAACACTCAAGGTATAAACATATAAAATATAACAAAAAAGATAAATATAATAAGCACTTGTTAATATATTTTCTCATGGAGTTTAGTGGCAATAAAGGAGGAATAGGAAATGGTGGGCCAGAGGAGTACTCTGTTCCTAGGGATCTGTATGTACTGCAGCAGTGAGAGGACAGACAAAGAGCATGGGGAGAAATGATGAAAGCCAACATGGTAATAGCTTGATAGGCCATGTTCAATGCCACATCAGGACTATCACTAATCCAACAGTAATTTGGGCCACTACCACAAACAGAGTTAACATTTAGGGGTCTCACAAAGTATTTATGATGGGTGTGGGTAAGGGTGACACAACCATGCGACTTCAGGGACAAATGGAGCAATTCTCTCTCTCACTTTTTAATTTTCCCTCTGCTAATCAATTGCCGTACTGGCTTTTGTTTATCATAGCATCTTCCCCAACAGTCCGATTATTTTAAAAGCTCAGACTTAGATGCATTTGTGTTTGTTCAGAAACAAAAGTTAAAAATTTACTTTCAAAATTCAAAGATGCACTAAAAGAGTTTGCTTAGACAGGAAACTGTGGATTCATGGGTAAAATAACTTTACCAGCTCAAACAACACCAAAGCATTTTAGTTCCTTTTGTTAGACAGGATTATATACATATGGGCCATGGGCTTAGCTTAGAGTAGCCCAGCCGGCTATCCCTCTACACAGGGTACGGCCAGGGCATGCTCAGGAGGTTTCCTTCGACTATAAGTCCAGAATTGTGTAGATTGAGTTCTATTAGGCAAGGATATTGGAGGTTGGTTACGTTTCTATAAGCCACCCCTGTTCTTGCCTATATATTCATGTACATTGTATCTCAACAATCAATCTACTACGTCTTGCAATCTACAATGCCTACACCTTTTCATTGCGCATTCCAATGAAAGATAACTAAAAGAGAGCTAGAGTGACTCATTCCTAAATCCTAATTACGGCGCTAACAGAAATTTTGAATTTTCCTGGAATCACCAATGAAGTACATTAATTCCACCAAATGATATCTGCGAGCATGAAGATTGAAGAGATAAAATTAACACTCAAAACATGATGAAGAGGAATTTGACAGATACACTGACCGTCCATGCAGAATATGACCAGAGATGTCATACCTTAGATGGATCTTTGAGCTGCTCTTTCAGACCCATAATATGAGGGACAAGAATTTGAATGAGCGGCATTTGCTCAGCAATAGTACCAGAGCCATGAGATACAGTAGCATGTATCAGTTCAGATGTAACTGGAAATTAGAACATTAACTATATCAGTGAGGTTCCGACAAAACCAAAGGCATGAGAATTACTGGACTAGTCATCTTAGTCGTAGCTAACTACAGCCATTCCCAGTACTAATTACAGCCATTCTCAGTAGGGATGCAAGTTCACTTGTTTGGGGTCATTGGGTCAACCCAAAACTTGCGAAAACGAACTAGAACGGCATGCCACATAGATAACTTAGGAGAAAAAATGAACTGAACTAGCTGACCTAGAAAACACTGGGTACCCACTTGGATCCCTAGCTCGGAGTGTTGGTTTGGCCAAGCTTAGTTTAACCCGTAAACCAGCTTTTACTACCTTATAAGCCCAGAAAATCAAGCTAATGCGAGAAGCTTGCAAAGTTGTTTGGAAGAATATTGAGCAAATAACAGTGACTCTTTAATATTAATCCCATGCAAATGTAATATGTTTATGCCTTTTACAGAGCAAGCAATAAAGGCAAATGACTAATCATCCTCACTTCAATTGGACAGTGAACCACAGTAACAGAATCATGAGAGCCAAGTGGATAAAATATAAATCCCAATTCCCAAACATCAAATGTATGCTAGCAGTGCAAACAGGATACTTCATAGTTCATACAATGAAGCAGCTGGAGGAAACAATGTGGACTCTGGTGGAAGGCAATGGCATGTGAAGGAGACGGCAGCTTTTGGAATCCAGTCTTGGCAACAGCCAACAGGCATGGCAGCTCCATAACCATAGGAAGCCACCAACTCATTGACAAGCAACAACTGCAGGACTGCTACCCGCAAATCTTTACTGTAGGCTGTAGTGGCAAGGGCGATGTGAGAGTATCCTGGACTTCCCATGTATAGAAACAAAAATAGAATGGAGCATGAAAATCCTTCAGGAGTTCAGGGGCGCAGTTTCTGTATATGGTCTAAGCAAGAAAAGCTCCGCCTGTTTTGGCCAACACACAGCCTATGTCGAAGCAGAACTGGAAGTTGCTCTCTGTGAGACTGGCCGGACTAGATGAGGATTTGGTGTGCCAGACGGCATAGCTTTGTCTTCTGTGAGAACATGGAGGACATGATGTTGCAAAAAGCAATACGCAAGGAGCGCGTTGCACAGGGATCCCACAAGGAAGTCATGGCCCATGCCTTATGATGATGCAGCAGGGTGAGTATGCACATGCCAGTTAGACAGACATGGTACAGCCTGGGAGCTGGATCTAAGTGTGATTCATCATTGAGCCCCTTCTATAGTTCTATGCACACTGCCACAGCGACACAGCCAGCCTCCAACCAATGGGTCACTAATACCTTGAGCCCTAACTTCACTTCGTCTATCAGAAAACTGCCCTAAGATCTTCCCGTTTTATCACACCTCTTGAGAGGTGTGCACGTACTGAAGTTGATTTGGTTATTGAAGCTTGTAGGACCCTCATTGAGCCCATGTTGAAACAATGAAAACAACAAAACCTGCAGCGGTTGGCTACAAACTTGAAACCTGCACTAGGTGTCAATATATTCCTGCTTCAAGGGGCAGCATGTTGAATCCTGGTATCTGGAATCTGATACCTGGTACCAGATACATAGCAATTTTAAGGAATAGGTTATTGGGTAGTCGAACGGTTGTATTATATTGTTCCTAATATGTTGAGGTGATGTCCTAAAATGCAGTCAAACCATCATAGATTTGTCTCACAAAAAAGAACTATTTTAGTTCTGGTCAACATTATCTAGTAGATATCTAATCACCATCTGAATATGTTATGCGTTTATTCGCCTTCAAAGTTGAAAATGCTTTCATATTATTGTAATTCTATTAGGCCATTTTATGTATATTTAATGGAAACTCACAACCAAAGTCGTACTCAAATACTGACACTGTTTACAATGTCAACTGGATGCATGAACACCATTAAAGAAAAAAAAAACTTAACCTGCAGGGGGCAAGACAGCCCCCGGGTATTGCATTAAGAAGAAGACCTTCTCACGCAGGTCGAGAAAACCCCCAAACCCCTACCCCACCCATACACAGCGGCACCGGAGCCCATGTGAGAACGACCACAACCAGGGCCAGGCCTTAGACATGTGCTTTGGCGTGGGACAGACGAGGGGATTTTTTTAACCCCTGCCTGAAATTCGCTCCCACGGGGAGTCGAACTCAGGACCTGAGGAGTGCTACTCAGACCACCTAACCAACTCAGCTAGAGGCCCTTTCACCCATTAAAGAACAATAATCTTATGAGCACTGCTATGTTTACAATCTTGAGCGTGAAATAATTAATTAGTAAGTACTCCCTCCATTATCTTTTATTAGGCGTGGAGACTAGTATTGCAGATACCAAGGAAACTCAGATAGCGAGGATGAGTAGTAGTAATGCAGCGTCGAGGAGCAAGATCACGCCCCATATCTGCATGCATGCATGCAGCGACGTTTCTGTTGCCTGGTGAAACAAACCAACGTAGCGCAGCGCGGTGAAAAAACAACAAGCACAGAACCGAACCACACAACTCAACATGCAAAAACGCTTCGGGTTCCATACGTATCAAGTAAATGACATAGGCCACTGTTCACCTCCAGCCTCCAACCCCTGTGCCCAACAAATCGTCAAAAACGATGGTTGTACGCCCTATAAAAGATAATGGAGGTAGTAGTAAGAACTAAAAGAATGCTCCATGCGTTGCTTAGGCCTGCAGGGATAACAGATGGCATTGGGCGGACAGATATGGTTTGGAATGGAAATCGGACGGCCTATCATTATTGGCCTTATGTGGATCATTAGTATAGATAGCTTAGCTTACATGAAGAGACAGACTCATAAATGAACATTAGTGGATGATGTGGAAGGGCGGGCCTGGTGCAAGCGGTAGAGTCTTACCGCCTGTGACCGGAAGGTCCCGGGTTCGAGTCGTGGTCTCCTCGCATTGCACAGGCGAGGGTAAGGCTTGCCACTAACACCCTTCCCCAGACCCCTGCACAGAGCGGGAGCTCTCTGCACTGGGTACGCCCTAGTGGATGATGTGGACAGCTAAATGCATGTTAGTGGGGGCGAGGCTTCCTGACGTGGATACCTTGCATGAAGAGACGGCTATCATAATTACATGCTAGTGGGGTTTTGTTTTTGTAAGAGTATACAGTATAGATATAGATGTATATAATCTAGAGACATATCAGGTTTTTATTATATCAGACACAGAATCAAGTATAACCATGATAACACAAGCACACCAGAAAAATGGTCATAGAATTGTGTAAAGAATTCAATTGGTTAAATGTGGCAAAAGGGTGAAAAGTATAAGATAACAAAAGTTGAACAGCCTGAATACAATAGAAATTAAAGGCATATTTGGAACAATACCATTTACAGCTGCCTCCAAGAATTGATCAGAGTTCAATGAAGAGAGTGCCAAATGGACCAAAGGATGTGATGCGAGTTCAGAGGCAGAGATTCTGGCAGAAAGAAGACTTTAATTATAATTACTGACATCAATACCGTTAATCAGCAGTAGCATAAGAATAGAATGAGACATACTACAACAGCTACACTTTCAAGGAATGAAGTATCACTATCAGAACACCAGAAACTTCATACCCATGACAGAAACGAAGCCAAGAAGAAAAACCCTCCAAAACCTGCAAAGGAACAATCAAAGATACACTATAAATGCAGTGCTGAAATGTATCTCAGAATTGCAAGTTAACTTCTACGTTTCAATAAAAAGAACATTGAAACATGAATTGGATGCTTCTCCTCAAAAAAGATACCATGAAGATGTGACATTGTTGTATATAAAGATAAAAGGTCTGTTAACTCACATCTGAGGTAGTTTATACAAAGTGGATATCACATTTGCACGTACAAAATAAATGGACAGTACATTATATACTATCTCTCAGTTAGACACAATCTGCCAGAGTGAGTGTACAGGGCAGAATATATATAAACTGTAAGGACCAGCAACTAGGATATTAGCTCCAAAGTTATTAATGAAGGTAGCAAGCTCCTTGAGGGAAAGCTATTGACAACCATCAAAGTAACTGAAGGACAACTACAAATATATAGAAGAAAGGAGAGTAGCACATAAAGGACCAATCATGGGAGCACATTACATGTGCATGTAGCAGAGTAGGTATAAAATAAATAGCTAAGCTCTGAATAAAAAAAAATGAATGCGTAGGCACAACCTCTTTATGCATAATAACACTAAAGGGATTAGTATCGTAAAAGGAAATGTTGAAGAGGAAATAAACCTGTTCTTTCAGCTGATCAATGGCCATGCAAGCAGTTAATAAATCAATAGTAACATTAGCAGATGAACAAAGGTCAATCTCAAATTGTCTGCGCCTTTCAGGACGAGCCGCGATTTTATAACTAGAAGTTTCCTGTAAACACAACAATGGACAAAGTTCAATTTCACCGAGACCGACACACTGCATAACAATATATGGAATTATGGATTTTATGCACGAGCCATGTTTGGTAACTTAAGTCACATGAATAAATCTATGAGAAAGAATTGTGTCCACCATAAACGCCCAGGATTGTTACAGGGGATCTGGCCATCCATGTAAGGTGGCTAGAAATTTGCCAAAGCTCAAGTGCAGGCAAATAGAAGGCTGGCAGTTACAGGTTGGGTTGTGCGCATGTGGCACAGAACATCCCAGATCATGCTCTCGGCACAGATGGCCATAGATCTGCATGACTCATGGTCCTTGGAACTACACAGTGGTGGTAGTCTCATCCTAGAGCAGAGCATGTCACAGGCAGTGGATAGAAATATCAAAGTAGTCGGGTACAGAAGAATGGACAAGAGGCAAAGAAGAGGAGCGTAGGGATTTGGAGAGGAGGGGAGGTAAGGATGGCAAGAGATGACAGAAGTGAGGCTACTTTGAAGGAAGCGGTATAAACGTTAACGAAGTATTCTCTCTCTGAGTCTCAGCCATTCTCAAAATCCCCGTGTATGTAAAATTGTGAGAGAACAAGAAAAGGACCACAGCTTTAACTTCCATTAAATTTTGTTTTACAGTTTTGTTTGAGTTTTTCAGTTTTTTTCCCCTCGAACACAGGGCTCAGGAGAGCTGCGTATCTTTGTCTTAAAGAAGAGAAAAGGGTAGAAACCCTTGCGCACACAAGAAATTCGCCTTACATATGCACCTTTGCCAAAAAAAAAAGGATGACCAAACAGTGTTTTGGATAACATAGGTGTGTCAGTTTTTGATAAAAAGCTCAAAGAATATATAAGTACCTGTGGCAAAACTATAAGCAGTTCAAGGAAGCCTGGAATAAATTCTGGATGAGCTTTCATTTCATCGCTTAGCCAATTCACAATTCCACCAGCTCCCCAGTCCTCTACAGGTACATGCACAGCCAGAGCAGCAATTGCAATACAAATCTGAAGATGGTCCAAAGTGTGTTAGTATTACAACAATTGTGTTAGCATAAACAATAGCTTAATTCTATATTTTTACCTGTGTTCTAACTTTTTGTGGTCCCTTATTAAACTTTTTCAGCAATACCTGCAAATGCAGCAAATTCAAATAAAAAGTAGCAAAGCACCTTAAAAGGTCAACCAGATACTATAACAAGGCTAAGAAATCAAAAGGACCAGATAGGAAAACACAGTATACATTGCAATAGAACTTCAAAAGCAGAGTGTTTCATAGAACAACTCAAAGAGGCACAAATTATACCCTGAATTGTTCTAGTCATTGTCATTGCCCCCAAAGATAGCATTAGGTCTACCTTGATATATGCACAGTAATCAGCTTCCAAGGTTTGGTGGTTTGGCAACCCTTGAAGTGATAGAAAGGTGTTTGCTACCCAAAATAAATAAATGTGCCCTTTGCATGTACTAGTCATTGCCCCAAGGTAACATTAGGTCCACCATGATATATGCACAGCAATTAGCTTCCCAGGTTTGGCAGTTGGGCAAGCCTTGGAGTGACAGAAAGGCGTCCGCTGCCCAAAATAAATAAATGTGCCCTTGTATAGAAGTTTACTAAACTTCGGCTTGATGATTGACACTGGTGGTGGTATCGCCTACTGAGAGTGAGTGGGATATTTAAGGGCTAGGGAACAGAAATACTACCTCCGATTCCAAATGTGGGTCCTTTCATGCGATTACATTATCTGGTCAAACTTTTCAACTTGGACCACCAACACATGAAAAATTACGTTGATTCACATGGATGATGTTACCATATGCATCATGGAAAATATTTCCATAATATACAATTTTCACTATCTAAAATATTTTAACAAAAGTCGCAAGCCAAAGTGTCATATTGGAGACCGTGTCACTGTCACAACGACCTACATTTGGAATCAAGGGGGTAGTTTTTAGTTTCAAAGCTCATAGCTGTAAATTAGCAACTAGATGTGACTAGAAAAGGTTTCTGACTTTCTGTTTGCTGCTTCAGTCAATAATCACTTATAATGCTTTCTTTTGAAAGTCTAGACTAGTGAATTGACTTCCAAATTATGTAATTATATGAAAAATAATACGATACACAAATACTTATATGTGTTTTACTTTATGCAAATACTATGTGATATTTTTAAGCCACTTTAGATGTCACAAACCGCAATAGAACTACATGGTAGCCCTAGCTGACTTCTTTCCACAATATACAACATAGATACTCTGTAAAAGAAACTTCACAAGACAGTGCTTACATATAAAGAATCCTGTAATGATCGAAAAGCTTCCGAGGGTAACTCTTCAAAGTCCCTTTGTACCTACAAATAACATGGAATGGTATTACTGAGAATCACTGTGAAAACTAAGTAAACTACTCCCTCCGGTACCGTTTGTTAGGCGCAGAGACTCAAATTCCAGATACCAAGAAAACACCAGAGACTGAGGAGAACTATTAAATGGCACAGGATTTTAGAGCTCATACTTGCCACATGGCAGCCCTGTATTGGATCCCCTTTCTCTGCATTCACTCCTTGCATGCATGCATGAGCACAACGCCACGAAAATGCTAGCGTTCAGTTGCAGCCAGCCGTTCGATTTTTGTGCGAGAGTTAAATGCCTGCCTTGGTTTCTAGGAGGCGCCTAATAAGAGGGACATTTCTCAAACTGCAGCAGCACCTAATAAACGGTACCGGAGGGAGTATAACATTTCTAAATAGTTCATGCAAGGTGTGGCTACGCCCCTTTCTGTTTACCTTGCTTCTGAGGGTCTGAGAACAAAAGATGAGAGTTTCCAAATTACTGCTTTCATCATGAAGTAAACTGTCAGCTACCTGCATGAGGAGAATGAGAAAAACACTCAAATATAAAATGGCTGCAATATAATACAATGTCAAAGAAAATTCAACTACCACAAGCCGACAAGAAACTCTAAATTTTATACAAACACACTATATATGACCATAACAGATCAAGAAATTAGAAAACACTGAAAGAGTGTCAACTTTGGTGAATTCACAAAAGTGGCAAATGTACACATTGCCAATGCACAACTCTATCCTCCCTTCATCTTCTTAAATCATCACTTTCTAACAGCAGTCTGTTCAAAGGCCTGGATAGCCACAGCAACATGTTACACGTCACAACCTCCAATTACAGGAGATGGACTAAGTTGAACCAGTCAGTGGCATACTGGCATCGCATCAAACTCGCATAGAAGTCCTATAAAAGACACTTGGATGAAGCTCAACTTGTAGATTTGCGTCGTCAGCGTTCACTAGAAAGTAGTAAACCTAATCTAGAAGGAATTGACAGGATTAAAAAGTTAAACTGTACCTAAAAGATCCAGTCTTTGAGTTTTCCAAACTAATGCACACCAACTGAGACCACAACCATCCTGCATTAGACATCCTACCAGCAGCCTCAGCTGTAGCAGACACAATGTGCAGTCAACAGGGGTCAGAACAGAGTCCCACTCCAAGAAATCTAATCGCAATTCCCACCTTCTCCTATGGAGCTAGCTTCGGACAGATTACAGAACCACTCCCAACGGTGATACAATTCACCCTAGTTCAGGCCGAATTCACACGACTGCATGAAAATCCCACTCTTAGCCGACCCAAGTCAGCAGCGTCCCACTCCCTAAACACAGAAACCAACCCTCACCCAGCTCAGGACACGAACAGGAAAGAGAGTGAATCGAAAGGAGAAGCGTGCGCACACCTGCCAGGCGTCGAGCGTGTGCTGGAACTCCTGAAGCCAGCGGTCGGCGGCGGTGCGGATGGCGGCGTCCGGGTGGTGGTACAGCGCCGCGAGCGCCTCCTTCACCGTCGCCGTCGCCTGCGCCTCCATGACAGCGACGGCCTCCCCCAGCTCTAACCCTCCCTCAGCCGCCTACTCCTCCCTCTCCCCGCCGCTTGATGTAATCTCCCGGTGTATTCCTCCGGCAAGCTGGTTGGATCTGCCGAGGGATTCGTCGGGTAGGTAGGGTTTAACAGAGGGAAATTTGAAACGAGGTGAGGATGGGAGCAGACGAGTCCGGCCGTACTTTGGGTTGCGCGTGCCTGCGCGATTCGACGAGAAAATAGACGGACTTGATTATCAATGTTCTTTTCTTTTTCCTCGCGAGGCATCGGGTACGGGCGTAGGACCCCCGCGAGGCATCGGGTACGACACGTAGGACCGCCAGGCCCTCGTCCTCGTCCCTAGAATCATCGTCGTCATCCTCATCACCATCCTCGTCGTCATCATAGTCATCGGACGGCGGCGCTCCATGCCTCTGGCGCTCCATCAATATCTTCCTTCTCCCGACGGAGGCGCTTCTTCTCCTCAACGGCAGCCTTCTCCTGGGCAGCGTGCTCAGCGCCCCCCAGGGCGAGGGAGATGAAACCAGGAAGCGAATGAAGGCAGAGGCTGCCAAAACAAGCCTGATGAAGCCAATGATCTCGAAGCAAAGGCACGGTTACACTCAAGCACCTTTCACACTCACGTCCAGTCTCATTTCAGCCTCGACGATAAACTGTCGACAGTGATACTTATATTTATTACCGTCGGTATCTAAGATCAACTGGGGTATACACTACACCGCCGTATTGACTTATCATTCGTCTGTGATAAGGTCCTTACTTTCGTCGTATTGGAACACGACCCGCGTGTGTAGGCATGCACTAAAACCGTCGCACGGCTTATTATCTGTCCATGATCAGATCCTTATTTCGTCGTATCGGAGCGTGACCCACATGTGTCGAGGCAAATATCACCATCGCTTCAGCGTATGAACCGTCCAGTCATAGGGCATAGTACCGTCACGTTGCAGTATGATCCGTCCGTGATGATCCTTTAGTCGGTGTCGGGTTACTAAACGATTCGGCGATGATGCACTATTGACCCCCTGCCGCATCAGACGAATGGCGGTGGTGATGACAGTCTGCTTCACCAAAGACGAGTAGTACGACGGTGATGACAAAACAACCAACGGCCCTTACATCCGACGGTGACAGAATCGCATCCGGTTTTCATAATGTATTTACTAATTTAGTTGGACCTTAATAACTTACTAAACACACATCATACATATATAATCAATACAAATCATTCATCATGTCCACAACAAAGAGTACTTGTTATAATAACAATGCTCGACACTAACATAATAACTATGTCAACTGATGAATTAACACAAGCGGTACATAGATAGCATAATAAAGGTTCTGCTCCCTACAGACCTACGTAAGGTAGATGTGCTTCGCTCCTTCAGATTGGCACTCCTTAATCAGCTTGGCAGCCAATGCAGCATGGAACCCCTTTTCTTCCTCTCATAGCCATTGCAGGAAAATCGTTCAAAAGCATTGAGACTCCAAAACCCACACAATGCAAAGCAGCAAATTTAATAATATTCAACATACCATTGGTTTAGTTATCAAGTCAAAATTGAACTATATATAGACTCAAAACAACTCCCTACCTGAACAAAAACATATCCTAACAACAAAATACAACATATGCATGCACCTTTACTACTCTGCTAATAACTCCATGAACAAGAGAACATAAGACAGATAGTGAGGTCCGTTCAAATAAATACTCCAGGTACTTTTAGGATAGCGGATGAGACCCGGACAGGAAGGACATGAACTTTTCTACGGCTCATGTCATATGCCATCAGTGTTCTGCTCTCCTCAACAAGGAAAATCAAATTCCATTCTAGGTGAACTGCAATCACTCTATAGTCCTCATTGACAGCCTTGGAACCGAGTCCAATATTGTTTAGTCCAAATAGTTGTAGTGTGTTCACCGTATGCTTTAATGTTCATTTACTAGTACCATAGTCTTCAAAGATCCAGATTAAAAGGTCAGACGTTAAGAGGGACATTTCTCAAACTGCAGCAGCACCTAATAAACGGTACCGGAGGGAGTATAACATTTCTAAATAGTTCATGCAAGGTGTGGCTACACCCCTTTCTGTTTACCTTGCTTCTGAGGGTCTGAGAACAAAAGATGAGAGTTTCCAAATTACTGCTTTCATCATGAAGTAAACTGTCAGCTACCTGCATAAGGAGAATGAGAAAAACACTCAAATATAAAATGGCTGCAATATAATACAATGTCAAAGAAAATTCAACTACCACAAGCCGACAAGAAACTCTAAATTTTATACAAACACACTATATATGACCATAACAGATCAAGAAATTAGAAAACACTGAAAGAGTGTCAATTTTGGTGAATTCACAAAAGTGGCAAATGTACACATTGCCAATGCACAACTCTATCCTCCCTTCATCTTCTTAAATCATCACTTTCTAACAGCAGTCTGTTCAAAGGCCTGGATAGCCACAGCAACATGTTACACGTCACAACCTCCAATTACAGGAGATGGACTAAGTTGAACCAGTCAGTGGCATACTGGCATCGCATCAAACTCGCATAGAAGTCCTATAAAAGACACTTGGATGAAGCTCAACTTGTAGATTTGCGTCGTCAGCGTTCACTAGAAAGTAGTAACCCTAATCTAGAAGGAATTGACAGGATTAAAAAGTTAAACTGTACTTAAAAGATCCAGTCTTTGAGTTTTCCAAACTAATGCACACCAACTGAGACCACAACCATCCTGCATTAGACATCCTACCAGCAGCCTCAGCTGTAGCAGACACAATGTGCAGTCAACAGGGGTCAGAACAGAGTCCCACTCCAAGAAATCTAATCGCAATTCCCACCTTCTCCTATGGAGCTAGCTTCGGACAGATTACAGAACCACTCCCAACGGTGATACAATTCACCCTAGTTCAGGCCGAATTCACACGACTGCATGAAAATCCCACTCTTAGCCGACCCAAGTCAGCAGCGTCCCACTCCCTAAACACAGAAACCAACCCTCACCCAGCTCAGGACACGAACAGGAAAGAGAGTGAATCGAAAGGAGAAGCGTGCGCACACCTGCCAGGCGTCGAGCGTGTGCTGGAACTCCTGAAGCCAGCGGTCGGCGGCGGTGCGGATGGCGGCGTCCGGGTGGTGGTACAGCGCCGCGAGCGCCTCCTTCACCGTCGCCGTCGCCTGCGCCTCCATGACAGCGACGGCCTCCCCCAGCTCTAACCCTCCCTCAGCCGCCTACTCCTCCCTCTCCCCGCCGCTTGATGTAATCTCCCGGTGTATTCCTCCGGCAAGCTGGTTGGATCTGCCGAGGGATTCGTCGGGTAGGTAGGGTTTAACAGAGGAAAATTTGAAACGAGGTGAGGATGGGAGCAGACGAGTCCGGCCGTACTTTGGGTTGCGCGTGCCTGCGCGATTCGACGAGAAAATAGACGGACTTGATTATCAATGTTCTTTTCTTTTTCCTCGCGAGGCATCGGGTACGGGCGTAGGACCCCCGCGAGGCATCGGGTACGACACGTAGGACCGCCAGGCCCTCGTCCTCGTCCCTAGAATCATCGTCGTCATCCTCATCACCATCCTCGTCGTCATCATAGTCATCGGACGGCGGCGCTCCATGCCTCTGGCGCTCCATCAATATCTTCCTTCTCCCGACGGAGGCGCTTCTTCTCCTCAACGGCAGCCTTCTCCTGGGCAGCGTGCTCAGCGCCCCCCAGGGCGAGGGAGATGAAACCAGGAAGCGAATGAAGGCAGAGGCTGCCAAAACAAGCCTGATGAAGCCAATGATCTCGAAGCAAAGGCACGGTTACACTCAGCACCTTTCACACTCACGTCCCACGTCGCAGTCTCATTTTGGTCTCGGCGGTAAACTGTCGACAGTGATATTCATATTTATTACCGTCGGTATCTAAGACTAATTGGGGTATACATTACACCGCCGTATTGACTTATCATCCGTCTGTGATAAGGTCCTTACTTTCATCATATTGGAACACGACCCGCGTGTGTAGGCATGCACTAACACCGTCGCACGGCTTATTATCTGTCCATGATCAGATCCTTATTTCGTCGTATCGGAGCGTGACCCACATGTGTCGAGGCAAATATCACCATCGCTTCAGCGTATGAATCGTCCAGTCATAGGGCATGGTACCGTCGCGTTGCAGTATGATCCGTCCGTGATGATCCTTTAGTCGGTGTCGGGTTACTAAACGATTCGGCGATGATGCACTATTGACCCCCTGCCGCATCAGACGAATGACGGTGGTGATGACAGTCTGCTTCACCAAAGACGAGTGGTACGACGGTGATGACAAAACAACCAACGGCCCTTACATCCGACGGTGACAGAATCACATCCGGTTTTCATAATGTATTTACTAATTTAGTTGGACCTTAATAACTTACTAAACACACATCTTACATATATAATCAATACACATCATTCATCATGTCCACAACAAAGAGTACTTGTTATAATAACAATGCTCGACACTAACATAACAACTATGTCAACTGATGAATTAACACAAGCGGTACATAGATAGCATAATAAAGGTTCTGCTCCCTACAGACCTATGTAAGGTAGATGTGCTTCGCTCCTTCAGATTGGCACTCCTTAATCAGCTTGGCAGCCAATGCAGTATGGAACCCCTCTTCTTCCTCTCATAGCCATTGCAGGAAAATCGTTCAAAAGCATTGAGACTCCAAAACCCGCACAATGCAAAGCAGCAAATTTAATAATATTCAACATACCATTGGTTTAGTTATCAAGCCAAAATTGGACTATATATAGACTCAAAACAACTCCCTACCTGAATAAAAACATGTCCTAACAACAAAATACAACATATGCATGCACCTTTACTACTCTGCTAATAACTCTATGAACAAGAGAACATAAGGCAGATAGTGAGGTCCGTTCAAATAAATACTCCAGGTACTTTTAGGATAGCGGACGAGACCCGGACAGGAAGGACATGAACTTTTCTACGACTCATGTCATATGCCATCAGTGTTCTGCTCTCCTCAACAAGGAAAATCAAATTCCATTCTAGGTGAACTGCAATCACTCTATAGTCCTCATTGACAGCCTTGGAACCGAGTCCAATATTGTTCAGTCCAAATAGTTGCAGTGTGTTCACCGTATGCTTTAATGTTCATTTACTAGTACCATAGTCTTCAAAGATCCAGATTAAAAGGTCAGACGTGTAACACCTCGGGTGTTAGCCTTGCATAACTTGACTTGCATAGCATGAGCATGATCATAAAGCATTCATATATAAGCTTTGACACTTGAAACATTGGATTGCAACATCTGCAACGTTTGCTTATTATCGCATGTTTCTTAAACATATGCAACTTTTCTCGTTATTTCATGTCTCCATGTGTCTATGCATATGATCATGAGTGGACACATGTACTTGGTGGATGTGAGTCACACAAACATGTAGCCACACCTAGGGTAGCAAATAGAACCTTGTTCAGGGTTACATTTCATGAACCAACACTTAAGCTTTCTTGTGATTACACTAACTAGCTCAATGAGTGACTACTATATGAAATGATTGGATAACCTTGCAAATTGCCTAAACATGTTTAGAGTATCATTATGAACAACTTTGATATTCATGGTTAGGGGTAAAAAGGTCATTAAGCCATGCTTTGGTGTGTATCATCATGTAAATGTGACATGTTTGACCAAGTTTGAACTAGGTGTTAGAGACCTTGCATGGAGGAGATCACTAAAGCAAAGTTGTAGTATTTGACATAAGGAACAACTTTTATTTTTAGGTCATTGACTGAATCAGCTCCTAGCATGCTTGAATGGGTCCCACAAAAATCAGCAAAATCAAGATTTCAACACTTAAGAAATTTTTCTAAGTCTTGTACCCTAACCGTGCTGACAGCCGATGTTTAGGATGATTTTACTCCGTTTCTGTTGCGAATTAGAACAAGTTCCTTGAACAAGATTTGTAGCTGGTACTTTGGGCTTCAACTTTGGTTTAGGAAGTTTTGGCTAGAAGTCCATGGATTAGGAGTTTAATCGACTCGAAAACACGCTGTCAGGCTGCTCCTCGCTCGACTGAACGAACTAAATCGCGATTCTTCAGTGGCCGACCGGTTCAGGTCTTGGCCGCCGCATGGACGCGAGGCTGGCCGCGCGTCGCCGGCGCTCTGCCCAGCGTGGCCAAGGCAGGCAGACGCGCGCCTTCAACTCCCCAGCATCTGCCCGCTCCCTCCCATGCTCACCATTTTCGTTTTTCCTCAGCCTCTTCTTCACCCGCCATAGCAGCAGAGCTTCCGCAGCGCCACCGTCACCGTCGACGGCACAAACCCGCGCCTAGCCACTCGGTCGCCACCGCAACCTCTCCACCCTCATCTTAGCGACTCACCGCGCCCGCACTAGCTCGCTGAGAGCGCTTGGTAAGCAACAGTGTGGCAGAACCTCCTAAGGAATCGGGCCCACATGCACCTATCATTGTCTTAACAGACCTCGGATAGCGTACACGAGTTCCCAACAACTCAACAGGTCTGTCGGGTGTCCTCGGAAAACCCGAATCATCCACGATTCTCTTTTCAAACAGGATCCCAATCACAGACATTGCAGATTACAACAGTTTAATCAAATGTATACATTAGAGTAAAAGATAGCGGAAGTCTTAAGATAACATAATTACAAACCAGTTGTTTTCAAACTTACAATACCATAAGTGTTATACAACCATAGTAGCGGAATAATATTACATTAGCTTTATTTATCATACAAACTAGTGCCTTGTCCAAAGGCCATTCATCACTCCTCATCGTCATTGACTTCAAACACAGACATGCAGCAGGGACCAAAACAAGCCTGCGCATGTGACTCACCTGCAACAAGGGTTAACAAACCCTGAGTACAAAGGTACTCAACAAGACTAACCCAACGTAACGGGGTGTAAGACTTTAGAGATGCAGGGGTTTGGGACAAGGTAAGGATGTAGCAAAATTCAAGTCCTTTGCCAAAAGCTTACTATATTTATCCTATTCTCAACTTTACCCCTAAGTCCTTTTAGTTCTTTATCTCAAACTAAATGTACATTTCCCATATTTCATTCCTTCTCATTCCATTCTTTTCTCATATTTTAGTATTTCACCAGTACTACATTGCTTCTGTAATGAAACGAGTCTCCATATCCGTGGAGCACCGGTAATTCAAATTGATTCAAGTCCCAGCTGAGGATTCCTTATCACATGACATATGTAGAACTTAATCTTGCATACATCAACCTCGCTACCGGATCCTCCTATACTAAGCTGTCTCCACGCCACCCGAGAGTACAGCACACCTCAAATCCGGCCACATTCCAGCCACGAGGGTACACGCTACTCCTACCATCTCTCCACTCCCAGTGCGTGGGCATTCGTCTTAGTATCGGATTAGCCGAAGTAGGCTTACCGGAGTATGTGACCAGTACTACAAAGTGTCTCGTTCAGAAGATCCACAATGAGTGGCCTTTAAGCGACATAGTCGGCAACATTACCCAAGCATTCAAGATAAGTCACCCGACTAGTCTCTAGTTCATTCTACCTTCTTTCTTTCTTTGGCCAGTATGCCATCTTTGATTGTATCAAGACTTTTGCTTTGAAAGCCTATCATAAAGCATACTAAGCATTCTACGCCTTTGTAAATAAAAACATCTTCAAGGATGGTAAACAAGTAACAAGGTAGGTAATGCATCAAGTAGGTAACATTTAAAGTAATCAACTTAATGCAGTAAGTAACATAGGTGATAAACTTTTCAAAGTAACAAGGTAATGGCTTAATGCATAAACCGGGGCTTGCCTTCGTTGACGATCACGGGTTCCGGATCAGTACCACAATTATCGAATCCCGTGACAACCGGGGATTCTTCCAGAACTTGCTCAACTAGAATCGTTTCATTCTCGGGTTCTACACGAAATGATAACATATGCTTTAACATGATGATAATGTAAACATGATGCTTTCATGGTACATGAAATGTACAAACACCCGCAAATGATTTTATTTTACGGTACAGTTGCAAGCCAACAAAACCAACTTGCAAATCCTACCATTAAGAACCAGACATGTGACTTGACCAAATGGATCTTGAAACCCTACTAGTCACAAAACAAGATCCAACACTAATCAAACACTTAGGGTTTGCTTTTATTTATTTTTGAATTAATTTGGAATTAAGCCCAAAAATTAACTTGTTCCAAATGACCTGAAAATTTTATGTAAGCTTCCTTATGACAAATTAGTGTACCAAAACAAATTTCATATTTTTGGAATTATACAGTGACCTACAAAAATCATGGAAGTTGCATTTTTCAATTAATGGACTGAATATTTGAACATTCAAAATTTATCCAAATTTCAAATTTCAAATTTTTAAATCATACTAGAACATGTACAGAAGCTACACAAAAATTTTCAGAATTTTTGGAGCTATGATTATTTTTCTACAAATTTCCAAAGATTCAGTACTATTCACAAATTCAGAAAATAAAAAATCTTCACTGTTCTTCTTCCTCACTCGCACTGACAACCCTGGGCCCGCTGTTAGCGACACAGAGACAGGGCACGACGGCGCTGTTGCCAGCTCCGGCCAGCAAAACGCGTCGGCGGTGCTTCTTCGGTGAGACGGACTGTACCACCATGCTCTACACCACGTCGCGAATCTAACCCAATCCCCAGAATGACAGAAGGCTCACGGGAGCGAGCTCCACGCCGGCCATGGCGGCTCGGGCACGGCGGCGCACGACGTAACCACGGCGACGATGCAGTAGAGACTAAAGCGAAGTGATAAACACGTTCAGGAGCTCACTATGATCACGATGGTGGACTCGGTGAAGACGTAGATGGTCTGGAGCAGCCTGGCCACGGTGAGGGCAGTCGTGGTGGAGCTCCGACCGGTCACGGGGAAGACGGGTTGCGCCGGGCGATTCCGGCCAACACCAGCGACGAGAGCAAATCAAGGAGGAGCGCAAGACCGAGGCGGTCATGTTGACGTAGCTGGGAATGACTGACGCGGCTCGACGATGCCTACAGCGAGCGGCGGAGCTACGCGGTGGCGGAGCAGAGCAGAGGGGAAGAATGGGAACGACGGCGGCGACTGTAGCTATTTATAGCCCGGAAGAAGGCGTCCGGCATCGCCAGCGCACAGGCGGGTTCGCCACGGTGACATCGGCGTGTCACCGCGCTAGCAAGCGGTGAAAAACCGATCGGCAGCGGCAGCTCGGTGGCGAGCAGGGAGGTGATGACCTGTTCTGGTTGATTTTTGAATAAATTACAGAACTGCCACTGAGACTATTTTTCGAATTACTCCCAATTTTTCTAAAGAAGTCAAAAATCTCCAAAAAAGAAAGTTGTTCAAATTTTCAAACTCTACAACTTTGCTTCTAGGAACATTTTCAAATTCTGCCTCCATTTTGAAATTTGAATTTGGGGTGCATTTGAGCATTTGAATCATTTTAAAATTACTCCAAATTTTATATGTAAACTTGAAAAACTTTGAATACCAAAGTTGATCTACATAAAATAATCTCCAACTTTGCTTTTTGCCTCAACCCCAAATTCCACATGGATTTTGAATTAGTAAAAAGGGGCAAAAAGGACTTTTATAATTTGAATATGAATTCAAATTTAATTTGTCTTCCTTTTACTTAGATTTTGATTTTTGACCAGTAACATGGCCCATTAGGGTTATTTGAGTCAAATGACACATGGCCTCACATGATCACATGAAATTTGACCCTTGTGGTCATGATCTTTATTTAGGGTTTTGAAACACATCACATGAAATAACAACATTATGAAATAAAGCTTATATAGTGAATGCATTCAAAATTTTCTACTATATGAATGCTTTGCAATGCACATGATGACATGTCAAATTTTAGTATTAGGTCAAAACACCAGAGGTGTTACAACCCTTCCCCCATAAAGAAATCTCGTCCTGAGATTTAAAACTTAAGGCTAAGTAATGGAAAAGGAAATGTGTCAAGCTAACACATCATAACTTTATTCAAAAGGCTAGTGAGGGGGTTTTCCCATTCTGTTAACAGCAAGACAAGTTACAATATAGACAAGGTATTGCAACTAGATAGAAGCGAAGAAGTCAGGAAAGTTCTCTTCTAAGTAATCCTCGGACTCCCAGGTAGCTTCATCTTCCGTGTGTTGATTCTATTGTACTTTGTAGAACTTGATTATACGTCTACGAGTGACTCGATCTTTCTGATCTAAGACTCTAATGGGGTACTCGGTATAAGTCAAATCAGGTTCTAGTTCTACATCACCAAAGTCGATTTCTTGGTCAGGTACTTGAAGACACTTCTTTAACTGAGACACATGAAAGATATCATGTACCGCTGACATGTGATCTGGTAGCTTGACGCGATAGGCGACTGGTCCACATCGTTGTTGGATCTAAAAAGGACCTACATAACGGGGTGCCAACTTTCCCCGAATCCCAAAATGATGAACTCCTTTCATCGGGGATACCTTGAGGTAGACATAATCTCCCACTTTGAATTCTAGCGGTCGTCTCCTCTTATCAGCATAGCTTTTCTGTCGGGATTGAAGCTATCTTCATATTAGCTTGTATGAGTTTAACTTTCTCTTCAGCTTCCTTGACCACATCCGGTCCAAAGAACCAACGTTCTCTAGCTTCTGACCAATTTAAAGGTGTTTGGCACCTACGGCCATACAGTGCTTCGAACGGTGCCATTTTAATGCTCTCTTGATGGCTGTTGTTATATGAGAATTCAGCTAAGGGAAGGCATTCATCCCATTTAGCACCAAAGGAAAGAACACATGCTCTTAACATATCTTCAAGAATTTAATTTACCCTTTCAGTCTGTCCGTCTGTTTGCGGATGATAAGCAGAACTATGGATAAGTTTAGTCCCCAAAGACTCGTGTAGACTTTTCCAAAACTTGGATATAAACAATGACCCTCTATCAGAGATAATGGTCTTGGGTGCCCCATGCAGACTGAAAATTCTATCAAGATAAAGCTTTGCATACTGCTCCGCTCGATATTTATCTCTGACTGGTAAGAAATGAGCTATTTTGGTTAGACGATCAACAATAACCCATATTGAATTGTAGCCTGCAGATGTCCTAGGCAATCCCACGATGAAATCCATACAAATATCTTCCCACTTCCAAGATGGAATTGGCAACGAATGTAATGGACCTGCTGTCTTCATATGAACTGCTTTGACTCTCTGACAAATATCACACTTGGCTATATATTGAGCTATTTCTATTTTCATTTTGATCCACCAATATCTCTTTCTTAGATCATGATACATTTTGTTGCTACCCGGATGAATGGAGTATCTTGTAGAATGAGCTTCATCAAGAATCTGCTTTCGCAGCTCTGGATTTTTGGGTACTACCAATCTATCCTT